>NC_056727.1:601152937-601242937 GCF_019279795.1 Protopterus annectens
TTTTTCTCCACTCAGGGAATATACTTTTCAACCATTCAGCAAGTCCAGTGGACAATAAAGAATATTTTTCACACACAAGCAGGCTACAAGTTCAAAAAACATGCATAAGTTAATACGTATAATGTTTACATATTCAGACTTTATGATTTTTCCTACCCAAAAACTTTGGAAGACTGGGTTTGGATAATTGATGTTTTGGATAATTGAAGTTCAGGTAATTGACTCTACTGTATTAACCTAAAAATTGCTCAGACATGTAACAAGATTTATCAAGATGTACTGGCCCTACTCTTGAATGGCGAATGTTAACAGAATGTTACAGATTATGGAGATATCAGTAGGAATTTGACAAATAACAGAGTTATTTGCAACAATGTTCAAAATATACATTAATATCAATAAGTATAATATGCTTACTTAAATGAATGCTATGGGTATATGAAATCAATATAACAGTCTAAGACATATGTGTCCCCTTTCAAGATCTGAACACACAGCAGCACAAATTGTAGACATGCTGGCCTGTGTCCTTACAAGCTGAGCTAACACTCAGCAAGTGCTATTTATGTGCAAACAGGTACTGGTCTTCAAACAGTGTTGCTCAATAACTGATGTTATTAAGTTGTTAAAGATTATGGCACAATTCATAGAAAGACTAAATCAATGAGTCGTTACCATGCACAATATAAAACTTAATGTAAAGTATTGCAATATGTTTTTTAAAAACATGATACAAATCCTGGCCATGGTCATTTGCTTTACATGTCAAGCTAACATTCAGCTAGGCTTTCATTGTAGAAAACAGGTAACTGCAGGTGTTTATTAGAAATCCTGTGATAAACAGAAGAATAGGGAAAATGCATACAATTTTAACACCTCTCATAGTGAAGACATAACAGCTATCAACACATAATTAAAACATATGTTTAAGCAATGGTATGGGTATTAATGTCTAAATTAAATAAACATGTCTGTGTACAACATGTCTGTGTACTTGTTTATGAAGAATGATGTAAGTTTTATACATGTTTGTATTCCAACTTGTAATAGTCCAATAAGAAATGCAATAGGATTATAACAGAAAACAATGACATCTGCAGTCATCCACAGCCTAGGTGCTCTAGGTGTCTGTGATTCACAACAACAAAGGCTATGTGAAATTATGTTATTAGATATTGTAAAACATATGTACATCTAGAAAGGACATATTTATGGAAATTATTTAATTATTAAATAAAATAACAACATGAGCATCAAATCTATAGTTAAAAGGGCAATATGTACAAAGTCCATTAAATTATCCCCACAACCTTATTCTTTCAGCAGCTAAAACATGTTTATAAAAACATCTATATGATATATATGGTTCAAAGAAATATCTGTAAAATCTGTAAGTATGCTAAGGTATACATTGAATATTGGTACTTACTGTAGGGCTCTACAAGCTGACATTGCACTTCATCAACCCTCCTTCAAAGCTCCACTTCATCCCTCTGATGCAAGTCATCATAGCAGTGATGAACCTGAACTCCAGTGCAATAGATCCTCATCTTCCATCGATGCTCCCTCGTGATCTGGTTCCACGCATCAATCATAGTGAAGCTCCTTAGCCTGGATCTTGTCCGCTGCTCCAGTCTGGCATACACCATCAAAATCTGTGTCATCTCCTCTTCCATCCAGTTAGATGCATGGACAGGTCTCAGCTTCCTCAAAGTAGCCATCACAATCCTCAAGTAAATGCTCACTGAGGTACCACTCAATTCTCAGTTAGTAATGGTCTGATCGGTATATCAAAATCAATATTTGAAAGTGGCATTGATGTCATATTCTAAGATTATTGGAAGATAATGGGCATGTGCCACACATGGTACCATTTATCAATACCTATTGGGTGTTTACACAGTACACCAGGGTACTTTGGAGCATAACAGCAAGTTATGCAATGTGAATGGGATTCCAAAAAGTTGAATTTTAATTAACCTCATTAATTATGTATGGCACAAATGGTACTTTAAGCTGGGTGGACACAAGGAAATACACTGTGAGTCTGAGTGAGAGATACATTGGCAACTAGTAGAAGTTTAATAGTGGTAATCGGGGTATCTGTTAAAGATATTCATTTCAAAAGGTAAACATTCAAACTCATATTTACTCAAAATGTTAAGTTTAACAAAAGTTGTTAAATGTTCCTAGAGTCATGTTGTCTGGAAATGTATGTATACAGGTATTGTTCTTCTAAATATTTGTTTCAGTTCCATATATAGCTGTACAGACAAACTTCCACTGCAAATAACAGTATATGGAAGAAGATTTATGGGTTATCCACAGTTCTTACTGGTAATTCCCTGTACTCTGTGGTCTAACTACAGAAGTCTACTGATTACAACACTATCCAAATTTAATACATGAGGTTGATATTATGGATACTTCTTAATCATGTTTCCTAAAACAGTGACAAAACATGTGCTGTTGCTGTTATGGATATTTCTCCAATGATGTTTCTTAACAAAGGTTTTATCACTACTATCAAAATTTACTATGGATCTGTACTGCCTACAGATCCTAAACATACCTCTCAACCTCTAATAGCAAGAAATCTGAACAAAGGCAAAAATAATGGAGGGCAAAGGCTCAAAAATAGGGACAGATTTTGAATATTGCTGTTGTAATCTTAGAAAGTTGCTAAAACAGAAGGCTTTGTATTGGCATGCATTTTTCAGAAAGATATGAAGTCTGAAACTCAAATGTCTGTCACTGTTTAGTGTCTTCAATTTTCAATGATTTTCCAGAAAACCACAAATGTTATGAGGAACAAACCAAAAATATGAGGCAAAAATGTGGACATTCTGCAAAATTCTGGACAGTCGAGAGGTATGATCCTGAGGTATTCTGACACATTCTATAACTAGTTTAATTGTAAATTGATGTAATATTTTGATGTAAAATGCAAGCAGACTTTGGTGGTATGATATTGTTGTTTTTCAACCTCCCTTCAATGCACATGTAGCGTTAGAGGTTCTAATCCCAGTAACAAACTGTGCAAATATTACAGGTTATATTGATTTTACAGATGTTGTATGAAGGCATTGTTGATACTTTTTACATGTCATATTAGTATTTATCACAGACAGTGCTATACAGATCTTTGCATTGCACAGGGATGCATAGTGCTTATTTTGACATAAGATGTTCACAGAATCAACTGCATAAATGTGCTCAGCCATAATTATTATCATGTGCATATCAATGTATTTCAGATTGTCAACCATCATAGGGGTTGCAACTCCCCCCAGAAACATTACATCATAATTGATGCTCTCTGCTAACATGGGAGGAGACTCCTAGGCCATTCAGAGGATACTGCTTGGAGAAATGAAAACTGGATGGACCTCATCAACATGATCAATGCAGACAGAGGCCACAACCAATCCTATAAATCCTGTAGATAATGCTGCTCTGACACAATTCTTCATGCAACCAACAAAGTCACATGTTATGAAAGATCGAGGGATGCCACCAGTGGTGGACCGCCACTGGCCCCTCCCGATGACATCACAATTTTTTTTGGCTTCACTACATATAGCAACAGGGGAGGGATGAATCCCTGGTAGTAGGATTGAAACTGGAGTTCCAATAGGGATGTGTATGTATTTATGTTCAGTAAACTGATGAGTATTTTGACACTCACTGCATATTGCTTCAGCAGGCATATTCATATATTGCTGTGCTTCATTTACAGCAGCAGAGTTGAGCAGTGAACATACTTCCACAGAGACTGAGGATGATGAACGTATGTATAGTTACATTTATTGGTAGATCTGAGTTACAGACAGAGCAGTGTAAACAACATTTGTAAGGGTTACTGCATTAATATTCACAGGTCGCTCTACTTCAGGCCTACACCAGGGAGCAGCAGGTGAGTGTCTGTATACTGTTGTTGTGCACACTACCTTGTTAGTGCCCCCACCTCATTTAATGACACTGCTGTTTACTGTTATATTGTTGTTTCCCTAAAATTGAACACTACAGTTACATCCAGTGGAGAGGCAAGCAACGCATTATCAAGTGCAAAAAGACCAGGTATGTTACAGTAACATTGTCAGAGCTTTCAATGATGTTTAGTGCACTTGATGCCTGACATTTTTGTCAGTATTTGCCAATACAGGCCCTTCTGGTGTTCAGTTGCAAAGTCCATAATGTGAGTATTTGCAGCCCATACTACATTGTTGTACTGTACATGCGATGGTTTCAGTATTTGTTTTGCTAAATGCATGTGTGTGCTGTCTTTCTCTTTACTTTCCCACTGCAGGACACATGGTACAACCCAAAACCCTTACACAGAATGAGTGCTCAAGTGCATATATACGTTCATAGGTTGGTACTAGGCTATCGGCCCTAGGGCCTATACAAGCCTAGCCATAACAATTCCCTGGATATTTCTTCCCACAATATTTACTTCCCTGGACCCCTGTCTAGCAGGGTGACTGATGTGATCCCTGGGGTGAATTTCCTATCTCCCATCCAATCGGCAAGGTTCCTTTTGAAGAGGGCCAAGGAGGCACTCTGCTTGACATGTATGGGCAATCTATTCCAGAGTATGGGGAGTCTCTGGGTCAGGAACATATCCCTCCAGCATGTTTTGCTCATTGTGATGACAAGGTTTAGATCCCTGGAGTGTGTGGCTGAGGGATTGGGATTTCTTTAAGTGGAGCATGTCCAACAGCTCAGGGTTTGACATGGCCTTGTGTGTTAAGCAGAGATCGTCTCTGATTAAACGATATGCCACAGAGTATAGCTGGAGGTTTTTTAGACGGTCAGCATAGGGCATCTGGTTCAGGCCTGTTATTCTTTTAGTGATGTATTTCTGTGGTCTTTCTAGCTGTTGCAGATGTCTTGTGAGGTACATACCAAACGGGGCATTGTACTCTATAATGGGTCTAATGAGGGATGGGTACAGTGGGACACTGACCTGCTTTTTTCTGGATGAAAAGCCCTTAGTGAAGAGGTGTGCCACATAGAAGGATTTCCTGACTGTTGTGGTGATGTGGTTATCTAAGGTGAGACCACTGTCCACCTGTGTCCCTAAGTCTCTCATCACACTTTCGGTGTTTAGTGTACTGCCACCTATGTGGTAATTCATGGGTATATGTTTTTTCCTAAAGGGGATAACTGTACATTTCTTGGCATTAAGCTTGAGCCCATGGCTTTGGTACCAAGCATATATTTCTGTAAGGCCCTTTTGTAGAATATCCACATCATTTGGGGATTCAATAATGTCTCCCAGTTTGCAGTCATCTGTGAACTTTGTTAGCCAGAGTCCCTTAGTGTTGGCCTGTACTTCAGAGAAGTAAATGCCAAACAAGAGCGGTCCCAGGACTGAACCCTGAGGTACTCCACTTGTCACTTGTCTGGAGCTGGATTTGGAGTCGGCTACTTTTACAGTCTGGGTTCTGCCAGTAAGCCAGTTGGCAACCCATTGAGTGATGTAGGGATTTATGCCCAGCTTAGTAAGTTTATCTATGATTCCAGAGTAGGGGATGGTGTAGAAGGCCTTGGCGAGGTCCAGATAGGTTGTGTGGACTGCCTTACTCTCGTCCACAGCTCTGGAGACTGATTCGAAGAAGTCAATCAGGTTCAGAAGAGAAGATCGGCCTTTCATGAACCCAAACTGGGTGGGGTCCATTATTTGAAGGTTGCCAATGTCTTTGTTTATAAGTTCCATGATAATATGTTCCATGCCCTTGCAGATCCGGCTCGTTAGACTGATGGGACAGTAGTTCCCGGGATCCAAGGTGGATCCCTCCTTCTGGAGTGGGATAACTTTAATTGTGTGCCACTCAGTGGGCACGAAGCCTGAGGTGAGGCTATGATTAAACATGACACTTAGGTTAGGTACCAGTTCATTTTGTAGTTCATGTAGCACACAGCTTGGGATGCCATCTGGTCCCATGGCTGCTGTATTCTTAGCTTTGGAGAGTGCGGTTTCTACCTGTGTGGCTGTGATTACTGGAATTCGACAATCTTTTGGTATTGACATGGGTCCTTTAGGGGTGAGAGGGGGTGAAGTTGGCACTAAATCAATCTGCCAGGATATTGGCAATATCCTTGGGATCAGTATATTTAATGCCATTCTGTTGTAGCTCAGAGCATATCTGAGAATTGCCATTTAGATTCTTGACATAACTATAGAATGCCTTGTGGTTGTCTTTGGAATCTTTGGCAATTTTATTTTCATAACTAGCTTTGGAGGATTTTATGAGGGATCTCAACTTTTTACTGAGGCGGGTAAGAGAGTTTTTTGCATCCTGGGATTTTCCTCTTTTCTGCAACAGTTTCTTTCCTCTGTTGTATAGTTTGTTTATAGCAGGGGACCACAAGATTGGCTTCCTTTTTTTGGAGGAGAGCATTTTGGTTCTATTTGGGATGGCATGATTAATGCATGAGTGGATGTGCTCGTACATTGCCTTAGTGTAGGATTCAGCAGTCGAACTTTCAGATCCCGTCTGCATGGGTGTCATGAAGTTTGTCACTTCTGACTTGAGTAGCATGAAGTTGGCTTTGGAGAAGTTTTTTACAGAGGTTTCCTTACTGGGGGTGGGGGTGGGGTGTGGATGTGGATGACAAGGGTGATTTGCTTATGGTCAGACCTAAACAATGAGGGGGTGACCACTGGTGTGGAGCATCTATCTCCCATGTTGGTAATGACCAGGTCTAGGATATTGGAGCCCCTGGTGGGACAATGGATTATTTGATCCAGGGCATTGGAATTTATGAATTCCAAGAACCGTTGGGAAAAGGTGTTGGTACCCGAGTAGTTTTCCCAGTTAATGGCAGAGTGGTTGAAATCACCCAGTATTAGGTTGTTTGGTTGTATCTTAATATTTTCTAGTATGTTTAGAAAGATGTAGTGAGAATCTTGGGGCATGGTGGGGGATCTGTAGCAAGCTACAATTTGGATTGCAGTCTTACCTAGTGTTAGTTGCACCTGGAAAATTTCAGATGCATTGTGTTGAGCAACTAGCCTGGAAGTGAGAATATCCTTGGTGACTATGGACAGTCCTCCACATTTAGTGTTTTGGTCTTGGTTTTGTGGCTGAAAAATGTGGTAAGAGTTGTAGCCTAGTATTGCAAGGGTGCTATCTGGAGCCTAGAATCAGGTCTCAGTTACTGCACAGATATCGATGTTATCCATTTTTAAGAGTGCCTCCAGAGAGTGCATTTTGAGGTTTAGACTTCTAGCACTGAGTAGCATTACCTTCAGATTTTGCAAGCTTTTGTTACGGTGGTGGTTTTGTCCTTTCAACCTTGCTTAAAAAAGGCACTATAGGGGTGGCAAGAGCTTTAGCCAGTAACCTGAATCCCAGGGTTGACAGGTGCAGACCATCTCTGGCAAATCATTGTGGTTTGTCGATCATGTCATCCCAGGCAGACAGATACAGGATCTCCTTTGAATGACACCAGAAGCTTAGCCAATTTTTGAAGTCAGTCATTTTGTCCTTACACTGTGGTATCAATCTGGGCAAAGGAGGGATGCTACTCAGGGCTAGAGTCATAACTGCTTGGGCCACATGATCCGAGAGCTCTTCCATGTCTCTTTTCATTTAGTCCAGGGAATTACCTCTCAAGTCATTCACTCCAACATGAACAATGACAGAGTCATATTTGTACTTGTTGTGGAGTGACTTGAGTGGGCGGCCACGGTGGTGCAGTGGTTAGCATTGCTGCCTCACAGCAAGAGGTTCTCTGGTTCGATCCTCGGCTGGGGTGCCTTCTGTGCGGAGTCTGCATGTCCTCCCTGTGGTCGCGTGGGTTTCCTCCGGGTGCTCCCACATCCCAAAGACATGCTGCAGGTGGATTGGACACTCTAAATTGGCCCTAGGTGTGCGTGTGAGTGTGCCTTCTGTGGAAGGTTGGGCGCCGGGCTGGCAACTCGACACCGTAAAACTCCACTGCCATTCAATGTGCGGACAAGGTGATCCGCTGTGGCGACCCCTAACCGGGAAAAAGCCGAAAGAAGAAGAAGAAGTGGAGTGACTTGAGTGTATGCATTATGTGGTGGAACCTGGCAGCTGACTGCAATTTTCTCCTTGTTCAGCCTGGTGAGTGGGACATCAGTGTGCCTGACTATAGAGTCACCTATGACTAAAGTGTTGGGTACGTTGTCTTGCCTTATATGCTGTTGTTGGGTAGCACACTGGTGTTGTGAGCTATGTGTCATTTTGGTTGTGACTGGTGTTTATTTGCATTTCAGTTTTGGAGGTCCTTGTTGCTTGGGCAGGTTAATGTTAAGGGCCTCCACATATGTGGGTTTAGTGTTGCTATGTATGGGTGTTGATGGTGTGGGTTTTGAAGGGCTATGTGTTGCTTGAAGTGCAGTGCAGGTGTTAACCTCCTCCTCTTGACTGTCTAGCACAATCTTGGCTGGAGAGAGCTTTGCTTCCAGTTTGGCTATGTAAGTGCATCTCTCGCAGGTTGTAGTGTTGGGTGGTAGGAGGAGAGGGTTGTCTGTGTACATGAGGCAGTTCTGCATTGCCCCAGTATGCCCAGATTCACCAGGTGAACAGGAGAAATCACCAGAAGCTGACTGTTGGACATGCCTGTTTACATGCTTTTTTGTAAAGTACAAGAGCTGTTTTCCCTTACCTTTGCAAGGTACTTTGCAATTATAGGCTGTTTAGTGCCTATGATTAATTTCTCCTTATTAACAAGGAGAGTTGAGTGCTTGTATCAGTTTAAGGCTTCCTAGTGCTTTCCAGCAGGTTCTAGAGCAAGTGCTAGTCACAAGGATTCAGATGTTAGTGCTACTACTGAGAAACCAGCTAGTTCTAAGGGAAAATTTGAAGAGCAGACTTTCTGGCACCTGGAATAGTTTAACCATAGCCCCTGGGTGCTGCACGATGTGAACAATGTGCAAACACGTGTGTTTTTAAGCCAGAAAGTTAAAAGGGATAGAAATCAGTCCAAAATGGCTAAAACTACAATTTCAGAGCTGGAAACCACTCCTCTAGTTTTGGATAGGCAGTACATTGCTCACCACTCAGTCCCACTGGTAAGCAGTAGGACTTCCCTCTACCACAGCAAGGTCTGGATAGCTCTGAACACAGAAAATAAAGTCCTGAAACCAGCAAAGCCTGGGATCTGAACTATAGCAGCTAGGAAAGGTGGGAAACAAGTAAACAAGATAGTATTTTTTTTTGGTTAAAACAGGCTAAACAATGCAATAATACACTAAATAAACACAGAAAAGGCTATCACACTTGAGTGTGTAGCCCTAAACAGTAAATACAATTAGAACTCTACAAAATTAGTAATTTAAACTTTTTAAATGAAGCAAGGCAAGTGCACAACTGAAAAACAATTTAAAAGGCAGTAACTGTGTTCACCTGATTAATAGTGTGAATGATGTGATCCCTAATGTTTTTTCTTTCCTTCACTAGTTAAAGTTCACCCAAGTGGAACAACATCATTCCATGAGTGTTTGCCAGGTGTGTTTTTATTTCTTTATGCATCACATATGTCATGTATGTTGGACATGTTAATAGAGTATATAGTTATGGTATGTACATTCCATGAAACATACATACAGTAGACTGCAAGTGAAGTCATTAGTATTTGTAACATTGCAGTGAAATATATATGCTAAGTGTCTTTGATATTCATCATGTGCTGTAGGCACATTTTCCTGATCTGTGTCTTTGTATCTTGTAGCAAAGCAACTGCCTTTATTATCCAGCAGCCCATCCAGCAATCATGATGTTATCCATGATGAGTGGAAGCATGGTAGTATGGTCGCTGGCACAGATGACCTGGAGTTGTTTGGAGAGTCCATCCATAAGGTTGACACTGAAGTTGCACCAGATGTATCCTCAGATGTGGAGATCCACTTGTTGATTTACTCAGAGAATGATGGCACTGGATGTTGAGCAGAGTGAGGCCATTGATCAACACACCACACTTGGGAGCACAGCTGCTAGCAGATCCACATAACAACCAGACACAGGGCATTGCTGTAGAGCAGATGTTGTACATGGACAGGTGTCTGAGGGTGTCTGCCTCCTGCTGTAGGCAAATGAATGGTCACAACAACCACATCATTCAGATGTCTGTGTTCTTGCCTGTGTCACAGATCATGTGGCACATCAGCTACATGTCATGCATGAAAGACAAGAGCACAGAAATGGTGAGATTATGGCTGCATTGGCTGCTCAGAAGGAGAGTCTGCTAGCTGGGGCATGGTCAGTGGAAAACCTGGCCTCTACAGTACTGCAACAGTGTCATTCTACCAGCAGGATTCTGAGTTCCATGACTATGCACAGCAGATTGCAACCTGTGAGAGGCAGGCCACCTGCCCACAGAACCACTATTGGGAATTGAGTATCTGTGTCTGAGGTCCAACCTGCACAGATGTCAACTGCTGGCCCATCCGCTGAGGTCCTGCCAGTCACAAGGCCTTTAACTTGTAGTCATGTTCCTTCATCTCAACATGGTGTTGTACCCCCATCCATCTCCTCTGTGAAGCAAATAGGGCAGGATGTGTATATACATGGTTGTGGCAGAGCAAACCATGGTGTGAGACATCAGCAAGGTTGACCAAGACTGTGTTAGAGTGTGTTCAACAGTGTAGTATACATAGCTGACTCATATTATTTCAATACCACTGTACTGTGATATGTGTTTTCTGTAATAAAAATGTCTGCTTATGTCATGCATGATTTCTCTTTTTTCCTGTTGTAATACCTTACAGATATGTAAGTGTAGCACTGATGTGTGTCCCTTATTGATTACCATACAGAGATGCAGAAAACTAAGTGTGTATGCATACCTGTGTCAGTTGTGCCCTGAGTTGATGTTTTTTTGACACATTTGCATATGTTCATGCAGGAATATGTTATGATTATGTTATGTGTGATGCTCAGTGTGTACATCTAGTTGGTATTTGCCATTATATGCAATCTGTGTTGCTGTGGTGGGGCAACACCTGGACATCACTATTCATTCTGTGTACTCATGTAGATGTGGCTTGTCATGACTCAAATGTTTTGGTCAGATGCTGCAGCATTGCCTGGGCCTGCACTTGTGGTCACACCCTACATTGCCTATGCTTGTGACATCCGTCCCCTATGTTCTCCTGCTCCTCCTCTGATAACTGTGGGATGTCCTCTTCAGACATTTGTGGTTCTTGGGGTAGTTCACCTGTGTCTGCAGCTGGAAGACCACCATGTGGTCTGGTTAGCATGTTGTGGAGCAAGGTACACACCATTATTATCTGTGCTGCCTTCTCAGGTTTGTTTTGCAGTGCATCCCAAGATGAATCCAGACATCTGAATCTAGCTTTAAATACACCAAACACAATGCTCTATGGTATTTCTGGTTGCTGCATGTGCTTTGTTGAAGGCCTCTTGTACAAAGTTGGGTGGTTTATGATATGGAGTCATTAGCCATGGCTAAAATGGATAACCACAGTCACCTTTTGTGGGGAATAAAGACAGTTCTGATCAGAAGACAAGCAACTCCTCTCACTGCATAAACCTAATTAATCTGCTGGGAAAAGCCATTACTCCTACTCAGTGGCCAAAGCCAGGAACAACCTTCCCATAAATATCAGAGCAACCTCTAACCTCCTTGTCGCTCGGTTGTCTCTAACACATATAACAAGAAGACTGGGGTTTTCATTTAGATGCTTTAATACATAGAAACACATCAGGATGGATAGAGCATCATTAAATATGAATGAACTAGTTAACAGACAGACCTTATATACATACATGCTTACATCTCAATGGCTAACTACAAAATGGCAGTCTAGCTTGCACATGCTCAGTATTTATACACTTGTGCAAGCCTTTAGATAGCTTCTTAAAGGTGAATACACACATATTGATCCTACCTATTAAAAAGATTGCCCTTTGTAAAAAACAATATTCAAGTTAGACATGCATTACTATATATATTAGAAACAAAACACAATGTTCATGTCCAAGTTGCTTCATATCTGCTACAGGGTTTAGAGATGTGACCATATCTTGTAACATAACAGTATGAACCAAATTTAGCAACAGGGACAATCTGCAGTGCACAACTCCTATCAGGAACTTCTGGATTCATCATAGGAATGGGAATGTCCACTGGAACTTCATCTGGAATTGGAACACCGGACAACTCACTCTGAGATAAAAGAGTCTTTCTCACAGGCTATGTGCTGTGGTAGAGGCTCAGACACCAGTCTCAAATGCTTCCAATTCTGCCTAAAAACTGCTCCTTGTGATTCCATAATGTATGATCTTGGCTCTGGATGAATATTCTTCACAACACCAATCCAATCATAACCTTTGGATGTCTGCATCCTTACCACTTCTCCTTATAATGGATTGAGCAATTTGCTGGTTTTTATTGTAGTAGGACTTCTGGGTTAGGCACTTCTTCAACAGATTGTCTTTCACTGAACTGTTGTTCTTGACACATGGAACCAACAATTGGCTACTGATCGGTAATGTGGTTCTGGTTTGTCTCGACAGAAGTCTCTGAGCAGGTGAACCAAGATGTCTATCACTAGGAATATTTTTGACATTCAAGAGATTCAGGAAAACATCACTATTATCTTGTTTTGACTTCTCAAGTAACTGTTTTGCATTTTGAACTGCACATTCTGCCAAAACCTTTTGACTGCGGGTACTCTGGACTACTTGTGACATGAGTAAAGTCCCATTCTTCAGCAAATCTTTTGAACTGTTGGCGTGTCAGAAATAACTTTGCACTGGCTACCATGCACAGCAAAATGGCATTTCATCTTAGTAATGACAGTACTGGATGCTAAATTGGGAAGTTGATCAATCTCAAACCAAATGGAATAAGAGTCTACTAACATCAAATAATGCCTGTGGCTACTGTCGACCAAGGTAGTTCCAGTATCTGGTTAAGCTGAAGTGGTTGCTTCTGTTGATTTGGCTTTTTACTATTACACGTGGAACAAGATGAAAGTGCTCAATGTCTTGTGACATAGAAGGCTAAAATACTAGACTTTTCACCCTTCTTTTCATAGATCCAGTACCTGAGTGACCACGATGCAAGATAGTAATGTACTCTTGTTGCAAGAACTTTGGAAAATAACTTGTGGTCCTTTCATTATGATACCTTTGTCAGACAAAATCTCATCTCTGTATGGAAAATAATGTTACACTTCTTGAGGTAAACTAGATTGCTTTGATGGCCATCCTTGATTGATAAAGTGTTAATATGATAGTTAAAAAGCAAATATAATTTATATGCAGGACTGTGGAAAAATACAGTTTCATAACCTGAAGATACTGCTGTGTTTCAACTGCATTTTTTTAATATGTAACAGGGGAAAAGTAAGTGTTGAAGGAGCAGAGGCATGTTAATTAGTGTAAAAGGAATTTGTTTCCTCCAGGCTAGAAGTGTGTTGTTGCTAGGGAAAGTTCGCTGATAAATGAAATATCCAAAGTCAGAAAACAAGATCCTTGGAGCAGGTGGGTCATGTAAAAGAAGATGTTCACATGAAGTCCAAAGTGAGAATTACAAGGAATGAGAACATTTCTAAAGTCAGTGATTTGAGCAAAGTATTATTACATCAGCATATTGCATGGTTGGATTGATAAGCAGATGTATAAAAAATGCAGTTTCCTTTGTTCATTGAGACTAGTTTACACATTTTATGAAGATGGTCTCCCAGCACTGTTAAATAACATTTCTGTTTGCAGATCTTGAAGTGTTATTCCTGACTGAAGGCAAATAAAGTAAATTCTTAATGTTATTTATTTACTAGCCTTTACATTTTGGTGACATTCTCTGGCTCTGAACTTTGGTACTGCTGCAAGGCAGTAGTGGAATAGGTCCATCACAGACTTTCTGTGAATTCCACACTGTTTTGTATGGAATAGTCAGAGACTCAGATGAATAGCTATTCAGGGTGTTCAAACATACTAGCCTTGGAAGGGAAACTGTTTTGTAAAGGAAAAAGAGTTTGTGGTTTCTCTTTTTTAGACAATTTTAGCAAAATGTAGAATGAGTGAATAACTATGTTTTTGTTGAATGACTTAGTTGTTTGTAAGGTATGCCAAGTAATAGTGGGAGGACCCCACAGGAAATTTGTTGCCCCACAGCAAATGAGAACAGTTTAGTAAATGTATGTGTGCATACAGCAAAGGACAAATTAATACAAGGAGGTGCCTTGTGTCAAGGGCAGTACCCTCAGGATGGAAATGTAAGAGGTATGAGAGATGTTTTGTGTTGTTAATTTATGTATGAATGAATGGGAAAAAAAGATAAAGATAAAGTTAAAAACAAGTTAATTTGCATAAAGCATGTTGGGACATAGAGTATGTGCTGTTAACACCAATTCATGAGCCCATAGCATGCTGGGATGTAGATGTGATTGTATGGCAGTACACTCAGAGGATCCGAAAGAGTGGTCAATTCTGGACACAATACCTATCCACCCCGTTATCCAATTACAATGCTGGAGCTGTAACTTTTGAGCTCACGATGGGATGAAAGCAAGGGGGTGCTGTGGGAAAAAGGCTGAACAAAATCTCTCCTCTGTCATTGCATGACAACATAATTCCTACCCTTCCCTCCCTGTATGGTGTGCGGATTATTGTGGTTATTTTCTGCCCTCTGAACAGAATCTAGGATCTGTAAGGTCAGTCTTTACAAAAGGGAAAAATATATATATTTTTAAAAATGGGAACAAAGATAAGTAAGCAAGATAAGTAAGCAAGATGAAATCCCCAAAAAGGGAACACCTGCATATTTTATGTGACAAAATTATGGGAAAGAAAGTTGTAAGCATTTGCATGACTGGTTTCAGCTTACTAAGAATTATTCTAGTGGGGTATTTCCATTAAATGGAACTTAAGATAGGATTAAATTGATGACATTGAAAGGTATTTTGGAAGAAAATAAAAGCAAAGTAATTGGGGAACAAATGGCAATATTTTATTCTTGGTACACTGAAGCACTTAAAAGGGAAAATGAGTCAGAATTAAGAGGGTTGTAGGATGCTAAGAAGGCAGTACAAACCAGTAAAAAGGGATCCCTTTAGCCTGTCTTAGCATGTTTGGAACAAGCTGAGGAAGGCCAAAAGGCAAAAACTTCTGAAGAGGATGATAATCCTCCAGCAGCTACTACACCCGTACCTCCATATGCGCAGGTGTGCGTACCTCCTGTACAAGAGTCTGCTTTTTCTCAGACCCCTACCTTTTGGTCAGCTGTCCATTGGACACCCAGTCAGTGTGATATTGTTACATCTCAGACTAGTTCCCTTATTCAATCTTCATCTTCTGAACAGGCATCTGCAGTCCAGGGGAGTTCTTCAACCTATCCTTCTCAACTAGTTTTTACTTCTCCAACAGCAGCATTAGTATTTGGAACTCCTATAGCTTATTACACACACTCACATGACAGGGTACAACAATAGATCGTGGCCTCTGGAGGGGATCTTTTGGCACCTCTCAGGGAAATTCTGGGGGCTAATAATAGAGAACTTGTTCATCATCCTTGGACCCCTGCTGATTTGCATACTATGTCTAAAAGTTTTCCAAATATTAGGAAGATCCATTAAAATTTAGGGAGAAATTAAAAACTAATAGAATGTTACAATCCTACTTTAACAGATTTAAATCAGCTGCTTAGGGTAGTTACTTCAGATGAAATAAGAAAGTGGTTACTGGAAAAAGCTGAGATAACAGATTTTACTCTCACAGGGAATGCATTAATAGATAAAAGGACAACATTGTTAAACAAAGTTACGGACATGTGTCTAGTAAGGACTGACTGGTCTAAAATACAGGCATGTAAACAAAATAAAGGGGAAGCCTCTGCAGACTATTTGAGTCTCCTTAAAACAGTATTTGCTAGACATTAAGGAATACCAGACCCAGAAGAGCAAGCTAAGCTAGCTATTGCAGCAGCCTTTGTGCAGGGTCTGCAAACCCCTGTACAAGCTCAAATAAAGCAAATGCTCATAGACTGGCAAGGAAAGGACTTAGAGTCTTTATTAAGTGCTGCAAATCACTATACAGAGTATCAGGAAAAATGGATAAAGGACACTGAGGATACACTATTAACTTTACAAATCAGCCAGCTTGAAACCCCGAGGGGTCGAGGCAGAAACAGGGGAAGGGGTAGCGGAATTGCTAGGGTATTTAGTAAAAGTACTGGCTGAGGGGAACAAAATGCAGTTTTTTGGCAACAACGAGCTGGCAGTGCCCCTCCTGCTTCATCTGACACATCTTTTTTCAATTGTGGAGAAGCAGGACATTGGGAGGCAGAATGCCCACACAGGCGAATGCAGGGAGTCCAAGATACTTGGACTTAATGGCAACCAAATTATAATAATGCAGTTTTTTCCTCCACCACCTCCTCACATTGGTAGGAGTCAGAAAGCATATTACTGACTAGTCAGGGAATTAACACAGAAATAAATTTTAATCCTCTACTGCCAATAGACCAAAACAGACCTTACGTTAAGGTGGAAATAAATTCAAAGAAAATCCCATTTCTGGTGGACACTGGAGCCACAAGGTCTGTGTTAAAAATTACTTCAGATAGTCAGATACCAGTATCAAAGCATAAAGTAAAGGCAGTTAGAGTGACAAATGCTACTGTTACAGATCCTATCTCAGAACCTATCCCCATTTCTTTAGGTACGATCGAAGAAAGGCATTCTGTCCTTCTGAGTACTAGTCTGAGTACTACTGCACCAATAAATCTTCTAGGGAGAGATTTGTTATGCAAGCTGGGTTGTACTATTTACTGTACCCCAGAAGGGGTGTACCTGCATGTTCCGACAGAATCAGAGGGGAAAGTATTGGGAGGTTTAACAGAAGCTGAGGAACAGCCTGCTGGAAGCATACAGGTAGATAAAAACTTACTACAGCAGGTACCTGCCAACTTGTGGGCTAAATGCACAAATGAAGTAGCTATACCAAAATCAGCAGAACCAGTAAAAATAAAACTAAACCCATCAAAAGCTCTCACTAGAGTTCCACAGTATCCACTAAAGCTGGAAGCAGAACAGGGAATCAAACCTGCAATTCAGTCTCTAATACAGCAAGGAATAATAATACTAGCTAAAAGCCCTTGTAATACTCCTATTCTCCCTGGGAAAAAGCCAGGAAAGGATACTTATAGATTTGTACAAGACTTAAGTGCTGTAAATAATGCAGCATTGTCTACTTTTCCTGTTGTTCCAAATCCAGCAACAATATTGAGTTGCATACCACGTATAGCTAGTTACTTTTCCGTGATATATTTATGTTCAGCATTCATTTCTATACTTATTCACCCTGAGAGTCAGTTTCTGTTTGCTTTTACTTATAAGGAGCAGCAGTATACATGGACATGGTTACCCCAGGGATACACTGAATCGTCTTTATTATTTTCTCAAATTCTGAAAAATGATTTGGAGAATGTGACATTTCTGGGTGGGTCTGTGTTAGTACAATACATAGATGATTTACTAATAGCATCAGGTTTCTTTCAGCAGGACACCCTGCATCTTCTAACTATCCTTGCAGAAAAGGGACACAAGGTGTCGAAAGAGAAACTACAACTGGGGGTCACCTCAGGTACATTATCTTGGCCATTTAATATCTCAGGGTAGCAGGCAGGTGTTACCATCTCATATTGATGCAATATCTAAGGCCCCACATCCAACTACTCAGCGACAGCTTAGAACTTTCCTAGGTATGACAGGATACTGCAGACAGTGGATTCCTAACTATGCAGAAAGTGCTAAACCTTTGACAAATCTTTTAAAGCAGGATACACTGGAACCTCCCCTTGGGATAGTGAAGAGGAAAAATTATTTCAGAATTTAAAACAAGCTTTAGCTACTCCCCCAGCTTTAGAGTTACCAGACTATGATAAACATTTTATGTTATTCTGTCATGAAAGAAATGGATTTGCACAGAGAGTGCCTGCACAAAAACATGGGGACAGCTATCTTCCATTAGCTTATTATAGCACAGCACTTGATTCTGTTGCAAAAGGATTTCCTCTCTGTTTAAGGGCAGTTGCCACTGCTGCCATTTTAGTTAATCTTGCACAATCGCTGGTGCTCGGGCATGATCTTAAAGTAGCTGTCCCACATTCTGTATTATCTCTTTTTACTTAAAATTTCAACTCAACCCCTCTCGACTGCACATCTAACTAAATTTGAACTTATGCTTCTCTCTGATCCATCTGTTTCTCTGATCCACTGTCCCATTCTAAATACTGCATCTCTGTTGCCTACTGCTGAGGATGGTGAAGAGTATGATTGTATGTGTGTGACTAACCATCTGCTTTCTCCTAGGGTTGCTATACCCAACGCTGACATAAACCTGTTCATGGACAACTCCTGTGGAAGAAATCAAAGGGGACAACTGATTGCAGGGATATCCATTTGCACCAAAGATACAATATTGTTGCAACAAAGATTAGAAGGTGTTCATTCTGCTCAAATAGCTAAATTAGTGGCTCTGCAAAAAGCATATGAGTTAGCCAAAGACAAGGTGGCCAATATTTTTACAGACAGCCGCTATGCTTTTAGGGTGGTACATGATTTTGGGCAACTTTGGAAACATAGAGGGTTTTTGACCTCTTCAGGAAATCAAATTAAAAATTCAGGTTACATAATATCATTGTTAGATGCACTTTTGCTACCTAAGAGGCTGTCTGTAATCAAATGCTGTCCACATCAAAAAGGCATAGATGCTGTAACAAAGGGCAATAATTTGGCAGACAAAGCTGCTTAACAAGCAGTAGAAGATTGTTGTAAAGATCTGTGCATGTAACTATGACAAACTCCAACAGTAATGATGTGTTTGATTTTGAGAAGTTGTCAGCCTTTCAAGCTGAAGCATCCCAGGGAGAAGTTCAGAGATGGCTTAAGGATGGATGCATTAAGTCCACTGATGGATTGTGGTGGCATGCAGCCAGCTTTATTTAATCAGATTACCCAAAGTTGGTATGCTCCACATCTCCTCTTTGATACTTCAGTATGTAAATTGTGCTATATGTCAAGAGTATAATGTTAGTAAAAATGCAAACATTAAGACTGCATGTTTACCACCACTCTGGGGACCGTTTGTTAATGTGCAGCTGGACATCATCCAGATGCCTAGGACTCTTAACTTACAATTTATTTTGGTGGTGATGTGCATGTTTTCGGCATGGGTGGAAGCTTACCCATGTCACAAAGCTGATGCAGTCACAGTTGTCAAGAAACTCATGTATGACTTCATACCTCACTTTGGTATACTGTGTACTATCAATAGTGACCAAGGAACACATTTTAATAATTCATTAATGAAAGAGCTATGCAAAATTTTTAATACTAAGTTGAGTCTTCACTTTCCTAACCATCCACAGTCATCTGGATTAGTAGAAAGGGTAAATAGGACCCTTAAAAATAAAATTTTAAAGATTTGTGCTGAAACCCAGTTAAAGTGGTCTGAGGCCCTTCTCTTAGCATTAATGAACATGAGGGCCTCACTGAATGCCACCAGAAAGTTGAGTCTGTATGAAATATTAATGGGGAGACACAAAACCCTCCCTGCTACCCCTCCAGTGGGAAATGCAGATTTAACTTTGTCAGATGATGCTATGATCTATAATCCAGAAGGTAGAATTCATGAGAAACACTTTTTATTTATTTTATTTATTTATTTATTTGCAGTTGGTTTACCAGGATAGTCCATTGGGCCAAAAGAACCCGTTTTCAATGGAGTCCTGGGGAGAAAAGCTCCAAATACAGACAAAAACAGGTACATGCAAAAATTACAATAATACTTATACAGAGTAAAAGATAAAAACATTTAATACATTTAGGTTCAAAAATTCAAGAAGCATTCAAAACAATGCAATCTGATGTGGATTAAATGTCAGGGGAATAAGTTAAAAGAGTAATGTTTTATGCATTCAAAGAAGTTGTATAGACTTGCATTACAGGGTAGGTATTCTGAGGGAACGTAAGCTTAGATAGGAAGAGTTATGTATCGTATATGGGAAGAAGAATGGGAAGAAGAATGGGATAACATAGAATTATGAGGGGAGGGAGCAAGAACAATCCCATTGGGATCTTAAGTATGAATGAAGAGATTTTTTGAACATGTACTGGTTAGAGGAGGTACGAATGGATGGTGGAAGTGAGTTCCAGATTCCAGTTTTAAAACATCTTTAAAACTTTATTCCATAAGCGCTGTTGGCTAGAAAATACCAGCCTTCTTCAGACATTCAGAAAGGACAGTCTTTAAGACTTAAGTGGTTGGGTTGGGCTATAAAACAATTTGTCATATGATTTTTTGAATGTCTGAAGAAGGCTGGTATTTTTTCGCTGAAAGTGCTTATGGAATAAAGTTTTAAAGGTGTTTTAAAAAGTGTGTTTCTCACTAATTCTGCCTTCTGGATTATTACTATTTTCACAGTTTTTGGCTTTTGTTTGTTGCTAGATGATGCTATGATTTCCTACTGTCACAAACTTGTTTGTATTTTACAGCAATATCATTGAACAGTAAAAGCAGGACTTCCCCAACCTCCTGTCCAGCCCTGTCATCAACTGCAGCTGGGTGACTGGGTTTACATCAAATTTTTTCAGAGAAAGAACTGTTTAAGTCTAAGGTGGAAAGGTCCTTTCCAGGTGCTGTTAACAACCCTGACTGCTGTTCGCTGTGCAGGACTACCAATGTGGATCCAGTCATCTCATTGCAAGAAGACCTGTCGTGTGGGGACCCCAGATGAATCATTGGAGCCAACAGAGGAAGATCAAGGTGCAACAGATGAATCATCTGCCCAGTGAAGGAAGTCAAAATCAGTAGCAGTCCATGATGAATCCAGTGACAACAGGCACCCTTGCTTTGTTTTTCCTGCTGTTTCATCTTATAAACTGGTCTAGAGAAAACAGTTTCTTGTTGGTTCTTCAGCAATATACTACAGACTTAAATGTAACAAACTGTTGGGTACGTTCACATATACCTCATCATTCTAAGGCAGGGAATCCTATGATTCCCATCCCTGCATTACAAGTGTCATTTGAAAAAGATCTTAGTGACATCAGTCTAACTTGACATAATGTGACTGATTTCTCAAAGGTTGTGTCTCTTTAGCTTGCAATCACCCACCATGGGGACACATCTTATGCCAGAAATGAGACTGTACTGGCAGGAACCAGGCACGAAAGCATGTTAGACTCTTTGCACCTAAACAGGTATGACTGGGGCATGGCATGGGCATGCTAAAGGATTGCTACTGCATCTGTGGTGATCATGCCTACCCCTGGTTGCCTACAAACTGATCTAGATGTTGCTTTGTGGGCTATATTACCCCTGCTATTCAGCATTTTGAAAATCCTCCAGCAGGTACACTGAGAAATAAGTGAGCAATCCACTGGGCAGAGCAAGCATTTTTAGTCTTTACTCCTGGGTATGGAGTGCAAAGGACAATGCTCAAAATCACCATGCTTGCTCATATTAATCAGAAAGTAGTCACCAGAACTTCACATCACATCAGGATAGCAAATCAAGAAATAACCAGAATGTGAACTGTGGTGCTACAGAATCAATTGGCACTTGATATAATGCTTGCTGCAAAAGGGGGGGGGGTCATGTGCCTTCATAGGGAGTTGTTGCTATTCATACATTAGTGACTATCATGATGAACAGGAAAAACTGGCAAATTTCATGGAGCAAAGGGACAAGGATTTGGACAGCACATCAAAACAATGGACACTTTTTGGATGATTGGGCAGTGTTTTGGTAACCTGGGAACTAGTATAGTCCAGGGTATTGAAATTGTGCTTTTTATTATATTTTTGATCATTTTAATATTTTCTATTTTGAAGGCTGCAATTACAATATGTTTAACCTCGCCTGCACATGAAATGACACTGCACATACCAGATAATGAAAGACTATTGCAGTAGAAGATGAACACTATGATGCTGAAGCTTATTTTATTAAGCTAAGAAAAATAAAATATAATTACATGTATTGTATGACACTGATGGTGTCAAAGGGGAGAGACTGTTATGGGACAAGATCAGTTTTATTAAAATGTATATTAATTTCAGTTTCATTAATGATTCTATAATACGATTGTTAAAAAGCAAATATAATTTGTATGCAGGACTGTGGAAAGAATGTTTCATAAGTTGAAGTTACTGCTGTATTTCCACTGCATTCTTTTAATATATAACAGGGAAAAGTAAGTGTTGAAGGAGCAGAGGCATGTTAACTAGTGTAAAAGGAATTTGTTAGCCTGATTCCCCCAGGCTAGGAGTGTGTTTTTGCTAGGGAAAGTTTGCTGATAAATGAAATATCCAAGGTCAGAAAACAAGATCCGTGGAGCAGGTGGATCATGTAAAAGAAGGTGTTCACATGAAGTCCAAAGCAAGAATCAGGAGGATTGAGAACATTTCTAAAGTCACTGATTTGATCAAAGTATTATTACATCAGCATCTTGCATGGTTAAATTAATTAGCAAATGTATAAAAGATGCAGTTTCCTTTGTTCATTGAGACTGGTTTACACATTTTATGAAGATGGTCTCCCAGTGGTGTTAAATAAAATTTCTGTTTGCACATCCTGAAGTGTTATTCCTGCCTAAAGGCAAATAAGGTAAATTCTTATTTAGCTTTGTCACTGTGCCTTCTAGAGCTATTTTCATTTGTAAGCATATCTGTGTGCTTTTTTGTAAGCTTGTATATCTGACAAATCTCAATGGCCTTGTTCAAAGTTAAATCACTGTCATGAAGCAAACTCTTTCTCACAGCATCATCTTTTATACCACACACAAGTCTATCCTATATCAACTCATCCCTTAAGTCACCAAACCTGTTCATTTTAGCCTTATTTCTCAGATCAATTATATGTGCTGCAAAAGTTTCACCAGGCTTTTGATCCCTTGTGTAAAATAAGCGCCTTTCCATTGTAACATTTGTCTGGGGGTTACACATTTCTCTAAATTTACTTTTTAAGCACACAGGGTCCTCCTTTGACTCAGCATGTACAACAATATGACAGCTTTCCCCCTCACTGGTGTAGATAGCAGGTACATACACAAATGAGCATTCCCTTTCTATGGCTTCTGACCTAGCTAAATTAAGTATAATAAATGCCTTTGTATGATCATCTTTATCAGAAAATGTAGCCTGTATGAAAATGTCATACTCTTGCTCAAACACCCTCCAGTTGTCAGCAATATTACTGTCAAACACAAGTGACTGGGTTTTCGAAATCCATCTGCCATGCCCACAAAGTATACACAAACACACTGAAAATATGGCCCTTCTGTTTACGTACAAACAAACTGTTCTGTGAGCTTGTAATAACATTCAAATGCACAATAATGCACCTACCTGATAGCTCTCAAAATGCACCTACCTGATAGAATTCTGAGATCAAATAACCAGAATCTGATTGAACTTCACAAACCTGCTCATCCACCAGGCAAACAACTTCTATCCTTCTCTCTAGCATGGCTTCTGAACTCCCTGCCACCTCACATTTGCACCACCCATAACCAATCGACCTTTAAATCCCCACTCCATTCCCATCTCATATCCCACGAGGAATGCACCTGTTCTCACCCCACATAACTCCCTTCAGTATTATACCCTGTTTCCCACTCTGCCCCCTCACTCTATTCCTACCTCTCGCTAACCTACCTCAACTCATACCATCCTTTCCTCCCTCCTCTCAACATTCCTCACACTACTTCTTCACACTATTCTCTCTCCTTCCTCAAAACTTATTTCTGCTCTCCCCATAACTCTCATATTATACCTTTGCTTATCTCCTCACCCCTACTGATACATTCCCACCATACAAACAAACATATTTAGAAATATTTGTAAATATGTACTAATAATCTTTCTCATATGTTGCCCGTTCGATTCTCAGTTAGAGCGTCTTCTGTGTGGCGACATGTGTGAATGGGCGTTCCTTCATTGAAGCTTGTGTGTTAGGCACGGCAAGCCAGCACATAAAACTCTACTGCCAATCATTAGCAGACCAGAGTTCTGCTGTGGCGACCCCTAACCGGGAAAAGCCAAAAGACACAAACAAACAATCTTTCTCATATTTCTAATTTCCTTAATTTTCTTTTTTTTCTGTGAAATGCATTACAACACTTATCTGTTAGTGAAATTTCTAAATTGTATAAGGTCCTACATCTGCATAATGTCTTACATCTATACAATGTCTGTATTCCATTACTGTATTACCCATTTGATATGCATTCTTATATTTGCATCATTTCTCATGGAGCTTTTCTCCACGGGACTCCTTTGAAAATGGGCTCTTTTTGACCCAATGGACTATTCTGGTAAACAAACTGTAAATTAAATAAATTAATAAATAACTAAACTCTTCCAAATAGTGTACTTAGCAAAATATGCTCTGTAATGGCTGTATTTTGTGAAATAACTTTATTGTAACACTGCACAAATATGAGAACACTTTTATACACTTCTGATAACTCGGATATCTTTGCTTAATATGAAAAATATATGCTTTGCAAAACTGCGGTTCTTTCCCTTTATTTTACTCGTTATATGTAATTCAGACTTTATTTCACACATTTTCCATAGTAATTTGAATATTTATATCAATACTGTACATACTGTTTTATGCAAAAATCATTTAGAAAGTTCTGTATGTCTCCTTACCTGTTACCAACTTTCCTTTCTACCTTCTTAATTGAAAAAATAAAGCACCACCTAATCAAACAATTCCCCCTCCATAGATCTCTACTTCTGTCAGGTGATATACATCCTAACCCTGGTCCCTGTTCCACAATCCTAATCATAAATATTGACCCCCAAACCCTTCCAACTGCACTCCTTTACAAAAACAGGTAGCCATCTACTCTCTGAATCTTAGAAGTGTTCTTAACAAGGTTAGCGAATTCCATGCCTGGATGGCCAGCTACACCCCTGATGTAATCACCCTAACAGAAACAAGGTTGAAACGACATAACCAAGACAGTGATATCCTCCCACCTGGTTATAACATCCTTAGACTTGATAGACAAAAGAAAAAGGGTGGAGGAGTGGCCATTGTCTACTCTGACCATCTCACTCCCTTAAGCTCTGACAAATCTACTCCCTCCTTCTCACCAGCTGAACTTCTACTGCCCAACTTTAAATGCAACAGCTACACCACTATTACTGTTGTAGCCATCTATATTGCCCCTAGAAACAACACCACCATCCTGGAAAACATTCTCTTCCACCTCTCTCAAACCATCCATAATTAAACCATTTTCCTTGGAGATGTACATATTGACTGGCTTTCTCTTGAAGCACCCAACTCAATTTCTTTCATCATCCTCCATGACTTTACACTCTACACCCACTTATACCTACAAATCCCAACTCCCTAGCTCTCTCCTAGATTGGATCTTAGTCTCTTACCCCTAAAAATACCATTATCCTGAGACCCTAACACATGCCCTCTGTGGTCATTCCCCTGTAAGAGTCATCAGATATACTCCTCACCTCACCAGGCCCGCCAAGTGCATAACCTCCCACAAACATTCCAGCTTCTGCCCTGAGATCTTTAACGATCATCTCTCTAGGATTAACTGGTCAGATCTAACCACTCTACCCCTTGATGAAGCTGTCCATTCATTCAACTCTACCTTCCTAAATATCCAAACCTCTCTTGCTCCTCTCCACACAGTCAGAATCAAATCTAATATATCTCCCTGGCTAGCTAATCTTACCCATACCCTAATGAAAAACAGAGACAGGATGTGGAAATTATGGATAAAAACCAAGATCCCCACCCATTTACAAAACTATAAAGAACTCCGAAACCTGGTCAAAAAACATATCCACAAAGACAAAAAGGACTTCTACACCAACCTAAGGTCTGATCCCAAAATGTTCTGGAACTCTATCAAGCACATTTTGTACCCTGATAACCCTTCTCCTTCTAACCCCTGCCCAAACAACACACCGAAAGAAACTGCTGGCATTTTCAACACCCACTTTATTGAATCTGTAACTAACATGGTTAACTCATTCCCCTCTACTAACAATGCTAACAACTTCTCCAATTCTACTTCTTCACCAAATCCCCCTAACTCTTTCACCCTCAAAACAGTACCTACTAACTCTGTAAAATCTTTACTCTCAAAACTTAAACCATGCTCTCCTTCTGCAGACAATCTACCCTCCTGTTTCCTGCAGATTTCTGCAGAACCCCATGTCTTCCCTGTATCTATCCTAATCAATAACTCCATCTCTGAATCTTATGTCCTCTCCTTATGGAAAAAATTCAACACCTTGCCTATACATAAAGGAGGTAGCTCCACCAACATCTCTAATTTCAGGCCAATCACAATCTTGTCTTCTCTCTGAAAAATTTTGGAATAATATATCCACAAACAAGTTATGCAATACCTACTTCAGGAAAACCTACTTACACCCACACAACATGACTTTTGCTCCAAACATAGCACCACAACTGCACTGATATCTTTCATACATACCATATATCTTGCTTGTGAGAACAATAAACTGGTCTCCTGTCTATTCCTGGACCGCTTCAAGGCCTTTAACACAGTCTTCCATCCTCTTCTTCTGGCCAAACTGTCAAACCTTAATTTCTCTTCTTCTACTATTTCCTGGTTTTCTAGCTATCTCTCTGACTGCCTGCAGTCTGTCAAATGGCTGTCTTCTCTGTCCCCTCCCCTCCCAGTGAAGATGGGAGTCCCCAAGGATCTATCCTTGTTTCACTATTTAATATTTTCACTAATGTACTACATACTTCTTGTCCCCAGTCATCCCTTATACAATATCCCAATGACTCAACTGTCATCACCATCACTGACACTCCCTCTGACCTCTACTCTTCCACCCAAGCATCCTTTAGCTCTGCGTAATCCTGGCTCTATGACAATAAACTAATTCTCAACCCTATGAAAACTAAGCGCTTACTCTTTCTCCCCAAAAACCTCACAAATCTCAGATCTACTTTTACTAAACTCTCCAGCAATAACACGTTTATCATGGTCAAATCTAGCACAAAGCTTCTAGGAGTCACAATCAAAGACCAACTTAAGTTTGATTTACATGTGTCTAATTGTATTAAAAAGACACAACAAAAATTGGGACTCCTTTACTGCAACAAAAAGTACTTAACTAGCAAGGCAAAAATAACTCTCTCACATGCATACTTTCTTCCTAGTCTATTGTATAGCTGTCACATTCTTACCAATTTGAACTCCTCACTCCTAACCAAACTCGAATCAACCTACAATAAGGTAGCTAGATTTGCTGCTAACCATAATTACAAGTCTCACCACTCTTTTTCTCTAAAACAATTAGAAGGGCTTAAATTACCCCACAAGCTCCTCTTACCTCAACTACTGATTATTCACTCAATCCTTTACCAGTACTCTTTCTGTCCTAGCCTTACTCCTATTATCTCTAAATATTCCCCAATAAGGCCTCTGCATAGCTCTGACCAAGGCCTGCTACAAATATACAAACCCAAGACCAAAACTGGTTGCACCCTCTACAGTTACAACCCTGCCATATCCTGGAAAAAACTTCCCTTACAGATTAGACCCCTTAAACACCCTAATCACTTCAAAACAGCCACTAGAGATTACCTAAAAACAATCTGGTCTTGCCACTGCACTCATCCTCCCTAAACTACTTTCCCATGCTTCAAAGATTCCTATTTACCTCCTGCCCTCCCACCTACACTCTCTCCCTATATAACTTCTCACCTCCCTTTTTCCTGCATAATCTCACTAGCCCCTTTCCTTAAGCTGCCTACAATCTAGTCTTAGCCTTTCCACCTCCTTTACTCATCTCTCTTCTACCTCACTCTGCCCCTATACTCTCTCCCATTTTGGAACTATTCTAGCCAAAATGGTTTACAAATTATTGTTTGTTGCATGGATATACACTAGAACAATTTATGTATTTATCTTGTATTGGATTAATGCTCTACTCTAGGCATATCTTCACATCTACCAGTATAAAACTATACTCATAGTTGGTGAATGTTTATTGCTTTTGCATATAAACTAATTATCTTATGTAATTAAATTGTATCTTACTGTGGAGCTTTTCTCCTCAGGTCTCCACTGAAAATGAGCCACTAAGCTCAGAGGGGCTAACCTGGTCAACAAATGTAAAATAACTAATAAAATAAATACATTGTTTTATATTATGCAAGCAGAAACAGTGTGGAGCAAGTTTTAATATCTGAAATTCATGTCTGACCTGTTTGCAAAGTATGAACATTTAAGGGATAATCCACTCATCTATATTCCACCAGCTCCTAGCAAGTACCTTAAGTCATTTTATCCAAGCCACCTTTAACTTCATGCTGTTTGGATATGCAGTTTCTGATTCCTTGTACTTTAGCTATGCCACTTCTGGCACCATGTTCTTTTAGACATGCCACTACTGACACCATGTCGCTTGTTCGTCTCTAACACATAACAAGAAGATTGGAGTTTTCATTTAGATACTTTAATACATAGAAACACGTCAGGATGGATAGCAGCATCATTAAATACGGATGAACTAGTTAACAGACAGACATTACATTCATACATGCTTATATTTCAAAGGCTAACTACAAAATGGCAGTCTATCTTGCATGTGCTCAGTATTTATACACTTGTGCAAGCCCTTGGATAGCTTCTTAAAAGTATATAAACACATATTGACTTACACTCCTGGCCTTTAAATGTAAATTAAAAAAAAAATTCTAACTAAATTGTAGATCTGATTCTTTTCTAAACCTGTTTAAAGCAATATCACTTCACCCCATACCTATGACTCTTTCTTTTTTTCACATCCAGACTTTCATATCTATACACTTCCCACCTTCTCTAATTCTCCACTGTCTCTCTTATCCAGTCCTCTCCACTTCTCGGCTACTACCTTGCTCTCCTTCTTTTATTCTTAACCTCTTTACTACTGTAATTACTGACCTCCTACCATCTATTTCCTATTAAGACAATCTTTCTTCTTTTCTTCTCAACCAATTTTTCCTCCAATTATTCTTACTTACTAACTACTTTCCAACTGACTTCTCTTTGAATCATATGTCCACGCGTCTATTCTTGATTTGCCTTTTGTATATATTTCTTCTATTTTCAATAATGCTTGTATACATACCTACACATGTATTATGTATTATGATTTACATAAACTTTTATGCTATTGAATACTTACTTATGAAATTTATGTTCCAGTAGTTTTTATTCCCAGATCTCCAGTGAAAATGGTTACATTTGACCCAACTGGACTTTCACTGTAAACAAATGTCAATAAATAAATAAATAATATAGAGGGTTATGCTCAGGTTTCCTACTGTAACTACGTTATTATGTGTTCAACATATGGATGTCAAGAAATTCACTTTGTGAACAAAGCTTGAAAGGTAAATCTTGACATCCATGTTGAGAACACATAATAATGGGTTATGGTCAGTGACACCCAATCATAACTCTTTGTAGTGTATGGAATCTTACCTACTATCTGTTATGAAAAAGAAGCTAGTAAAGTACTTAGTGAGTGCTGTCACATAGACAGCAAGTAAGGAAAAAGACAGGGACAGTTTTTAAATACTGTTCTTATTTAAATGGTAGTTTCATTCATATGTTTGAGAGGGTATGTAAACAGTATGATGTGAACCAAAGGCTCTGGGTACAGTTCCTGACCCCCTTACCCCATGGCAAAGCTGTAAATGTTCTTTCCAAACTATCTGATGTTGACTTTTTAAATTATAATGTTGTTAAGAATTGTTTGCTAGAATTTATTAAGCTAACACCTGAAGCTTGTAGGAAATTGTTTCATGAGCATAGATGCAAGGCAGATGAAAGTGTGTGTGAATATGTTGCTGAACTGAGCACTTATTTTCATAGCTGGGTGAGTGGATGTCAGGTCACCACTTTTTAAGGGCTGACAGACCTTTTGGTGAGGGAACAAGACCTTAGCACTTTGCCTGAGGACATGAGGATCTGGTTAGCTGATAGACAATGCCTTACTGCAGATGAGTTGGGAAGAAGGGAGACCTATATCTAGCAAGCAGAGCATCCCGGCACAGGAAAGGGACACTCAGTGCTGCTCATGGGTCTAAGGGAACTCAAGGTGGGCAGCCCAGACTGCCTCAATAGATTCCACCAGTAGCAGGAGAAGCCATTAGTCCAGGTACATGTCCAGTACCTAGGGTTAAATATTTTAAATGCAACCAGTGGGGCCGTGTAACATATAGATGTCCACCAAGGCAAGGTAGGGAACAAAAGGTGAGAGAGCCAGTAAGTGGGAAAGACAAAACGCCAACAGTAGGTTGTCTTGAGACAACAAGGGTACCAAACTACCACAAGACATTATATCCTATGTTTGTGAATTGCAAAGAGACCATTGCTAAGAGAGAAAGACAGCATCTGACATAACCATTGTGAAGCCTGCAATGGTTACAGAGGAGCACTACTTTCTTGGGCAGTCTACTCCAGTCAGGGCAATAGGAGGGACCCCATTCCAAATACCTTTGGCTAGGGTTCACCTTAACTAGGATGGTGGAAAAGGAAGCCAGCAAGTAGGTGTATTTGAGGATATCCCTGCAGATGTCCTGATAAGAAATTATTTTCATAATGCAGTACCATGTGGTTATGCATTTACATGCAGTCAGGCTTTGTAGACAAGCATGTGGTTCTGGTAGCCTGGGGAAGACCCAGATAGACTGCAAACCTGCAGCCAGGACTGGCAAGATGGTTACTTCAGGGAGGGAACTACCCTGTAACCATGAGACTGAAGGTGAGCCACAACTGCTTGTGGGTACTGATCTTCCCTTGGACAGACTGATTGCAAGGGCAGAGGTGAGTAGTAGTACCCAGTCTGACAGTGAGACACCACTGTCAGAGGATACCAGACTTCCTGTGGAAAGGGAGCTGTGAAGGGTTACAAAGAGAGGGTTGAGATAGGCTCAGCTCTCAGACCCTACATTACAAGGCCTGTGGCAGATAGCTAGTGAGGCACCTGATTCTCAAGGGAAGGGGAAATCTGTATACTGGGACAAAGGGTTACTGTACAGAGAGTGGACCCTGAGGGAAGGCTAGAAGGTGAGAAGATACAGCAGTTGGTAGTGCCTACAGCCTACCATCTGGCACTTCTAGCCATAGCCCATGATATTCCCTTTTCAGGTCGTATGGGCATAAAATGTACAAAGAGATGTATTATGCAGAACGTCTATTGGCCTGGGATTTCCAGAGATGTAACAGGGTACTGCAGGACCTGTGAGCAGTGCCAAAATGTAGGCAAGGCAGAAGACAAGGTGAAAGCTCCTTTTATGCCTTTGCCTGTGATTGATGAGCCATTTCAGAGGGTAGCTATGGATATTGTGGTACCTCTGAGTACCCCAAGCTCCACAGGGAAAAAGTATATCCTAGTGATTGTAGATTATGCTACAGGATACCCTGATGCACTGGCTTTTTCCTCTGTTGAGACAGAAAAGCTGGCAAATGCTTTGTTAGAGATTTTCAGCATGGTAGGTTTCCCAAACAAAATACTGACTGACAGAGGTGCCAGTTTCATGTCAGGCCTGCCGGTTTGTCTGTGGAAGTACTGTGGGGTGAAGTACCTAAAGACCACCTCCTACCATCCCCAGACTAATGCTCTTGGTGAGAGGTTAAACTCTGCACTCAAGTCCATGCTACAGGCATTTGCAGGCCAGTTTAAGAAGGAATCGGACAAATATTGGCCCCATCTGTTGTTTGCTTACAGAGAGGTTCCCCAGGATTCCACAAGTTTTTCACCCTTTGAGTTGTTATATGGGCATAGAGTGAGGGGGACTCTACACTTAATTCGTGATGAGTGGGATGGTGAGTGTGAATCTCACCAGAAGTCTGTTATGGCATATGTCCTAAACCTCAGGACAAGGCTCAGGGAACACATGGGCTTGGCCCAGGAGAACCTGGCAGAAGCCCAACAGCAGAAAAAGATCTGGTATGACAGGAATGTTCGAGCTAGAGAGTATGTTGTAGGGCAGCAGGTAATGTTTCTCATTCCTGCCAGACATAACAAGCTGCAGGCAGAAGGTCAGTGATGTTAACTGCATGGTGGAATTACTAGGCAGAAGGCAGGAGCACAAATTGTACCATGTTAACATGATGAGACTTCACCATGATAGGGAGGCCCTTGTGCTAGGTATTTGCAGTGGATTGCAGGAGGAGTCTGAGGGAGATCCAGTGACTGATCTCCTCAGTAAGGCTAAGACTGACACCTCAGTGGAAGGGGTAGCAATATCCCAGCAGATATCTCGTACCCAGGTTCAAGAAATCCAAGCAATGTTACAGGAGTTTGGGGACATGTCCACTGGGAAACCAGGGTGCACCCACCTGGTGCAGCACCAGGTGGATACAGGACCCCAAAGGTCTATTAGGCAGACCCCCTTGTATGGTGCCTGAGAGAGTCAAACAGACTCCGAGGGAGGAGATACAGGAAATGTTGGAACTAGTAGTAATTCAGGAGTCCAACAGTCCCTGGGCCTCCCCAGTAGTGCTGGTACCAAAGAAGGATGGCAGAACCAGATTCTGTGTGGACTACAGGAAATTAAATAGTCACACCAAGTCGGATGCTTACCCCATGCCTAGGACAGATGAGGTCTTAGAGCAGCTGGGTGGGGTTAAGTATCTTACAACCATTGATCTTACCAAGGGTTACTGGCAGGTGCCCTTGACTCCAAGTGCTAGAGAGAAGTCAGACTTTGTGATGCCCTTTGGCTTGTATAAGTTCAGAAAGATGCCCTTTGGGATGAAAAATGCCCCAGTGACTTTCCAGAGGCTGGTAGCTCATATCCTAGCAGGAGCAGGAGATTTTGTTCTTGCTTATCTAGATGATATTGCCATCTACAGCCATTCCTGGCAAGAGCACCTTCAGCATGTCAGGGAGGTGCTGGGCAGACTACAGAGGGCAGGGTTGACCATTACACCCAGCAAATGTCAGGTGGGTGTGGCAGAGGTCTCATACCTGGGACAAAGAGTGGGGAGTGGTAAGATCAGGCCAGAACTTACCAAAGTGGAAGCCATTCAGGCATGGCTTGCACCTGTTACCAAAAAGCAGGTGAGGGCATTTTTAGGAACAGCAGGGTACTACAGAAAGTTTGCCCCCACTTAAAGTACCATAGCTGCTCCCCTCACAGACCTGCCAAGGAAAAACAGGCCAGATGAGGTCGTGTGGACTTCAGCATGTGAGCAGGCATTTCAGAAGCTTAAAAAAGCTTTGGTTGGACCCCCTGTGTTAGCCAATCCAGATTACAGCAAAGAATTTGTTGTGCAGGTGGATGCCTCGAACCATGGGGTGGGGGCTGTACTTAGCCAGATTTCTTCAGAGGGAGAAGAGCACCCACTGGTTTATCTCAGTTGCAGACTCCAACCCAGGGAGGAATACTATGCATCTGTAGAAAAGGAATGTCCAGCCATGATGTGGGCACTGCAAAAACTTCAGCCTTATCTGTATGGAAGAAAATTCTCTGTAGTTACAGATCACAATCCCCTAATATGGTTGCATTCAACCAGCCAGCAAAATGCCAAATTACTAAGCTAGAGCCTAGGGTTGCAAGCATATATGTCAGTGCAGCACTGCAGTGGGATTAGCAATCCCAATGCAGATGGGCTCTCAAGACAGGGAATGGATTAAGGTATACCCAGATAGACTCAAGAAACATTTCTCAAGGGTCACTTGAAAAACTAGCTTGAGTTCTCAGAGGGGGAAGAAATGTGATAAACTGAGAGGCTGCTGACCCAGCTAGATAGAATTTTGTAAATAATTCTATGTCATTGTAAATGTTAATATGAACCACAGGCTTGTTTCACAAATGTAAGAAAAGTGTGTTATGTGCTGAGCTTCAAAAATGTAACCACAGTGTACCCTGCTGGAAGAAAACAGAAATGTGTATAAACTCTATGCCTATGTAATATATGTTCTGTGGTAGAAACTGGGACATACATACAGAGTTAACTTGCAAACTCTAAGAAAATAAGCTGATAAGTAAAGAATTTTACAACACTGTGTGTGATCTCAAGCTAAGAGAAAGTATGTCTGGGCTAGGAGCTTCTTTCTATTGTCTTAAGACAGAGATGATCACTAGGTTTCACATGTACATTATTTTTTATTACTCTGTGACTTCCTGGCGGCTACAGATCACAAAGAAATGTTACATTTTAAGTTTTGTGAGACTGGGAACTTGAGCAGAGATGACAAGAATGTTATATTTTGAAATGACTCAGCAGTAATGTGTATTATCAATTTAAAAAAACTATCTGAGAGAGAAAGAGGGTGCATTTTGTATTTTGTTCTGAAGCTGACAACAACTCACCAGCACTTTGCCTTGCTCAGTAGTAAGAGTTAGTAAGTCTTAGTATTTCTCTTAGAGATAGATAGGAATATAGCCAGATTAGTGTAGATGTTTTCTATATTTATATGAGACTGTCCTACGATGTTATTTTAAAGTATTTCCTGTGATTTCTGAACTCTCTGTTGTTAATGTGTTAAGTTAATAAGTATTGTCTTGTATTTTTATTATTTATTATTAAATATACTTAAACCTTTTGACTGCGGCTGTTTTGTGTAGAGATAATTTAAGCTCTTAGGGTACTTGCATGTATTTGGTGATACTGTACAAGCCACTCCAATAGCCTTCAAGTCTCAGTCACACTTACCAACTGGATAATAAATAACATTGCACTGCAGAATTGGACACCCTTTGGTAAGGGCCTTCATAGTAGCTGATAAGTAGTGGTTGTGACAGTCGGTACTACCTTATAGTCTGGACAGAAGGGGGCATAGCTAGTGAACCTGTGTCAGCCTTCCTCAGGAGTGTCTGTGTGTTTGTATATAACTCAAATCTCAAATTGTGTGTGTTTCAGCTACTTGGGTAGGGACATGAAGCACTGGTTGGACAGAGAGGGTGCTGGAGGTTTTGGCTTGACCACTCAGCTGAAATCATCGGTTAGCAATCCGACTACTGGAATAGACAAAAAACGCAAAGAAAAAGACAGAGACAGACTGTTGAGGTTCAAAACCGACAACAAAGCTTCTCCTAAGCCAGTCGCCGGTTCGCCGTTAGTCAGTGAGGCGCTTTTGCAGCCCCTGATACCCACTACTTTTGATTCACAGGCCTCCACTGAGACCCATTCAGAGTCCGGTATGCCACAAGACACTTTAAGTATAGAACCCATGGATGTCTCTACCTTAGATGAGTCTGGAGCCGCTGAGCAGGCACCGACTTCTGAGGGTGTTTTCAGGCATAAAGATTTGTATATTAAATCAACGCCATCTTCAAAACCTAGGCCAAAATCAACTTCTATGTCTAAAAAAATGACACTTGCACCACATGCACAGGCCCCTATGCCTAAAAAACAAATGATCAAAATGGCTGAGTATTTAATTATCTTGATCAGGGGTTCCCATCCCCCTCCTGCTAAGAGGCCTAGGCAAGGCACTGACTATGAATCATCATATCAGGTTTCTATTTCCTCTGACTCCTCTTCTGATCAGGAATTATCTATTCCACCTTATGAGGACTCTGATGCAGAAGATTCCTTCCCTTCTGCTTCCCCTCTTGAGGATTTTTCTTTTGGAGAAACTTTGCATACCTTAAGGGAACACTTTCACTGGGAGAGTCAGGATTTCTCAGAATCTAAAAAGAGGCTTAGGGATTTCCTTCTTCTTCCTCAGCATAGGCCTTTGGCTATACCTCCTGTTCTAGACATTGTTGATGATGTTTTCTCAGAATCCAGCATGGCTCTTGATTCCCTGCCTCTGGCTCCTAGTAAGCCAGACAGATATTACAGGGTTCCTGACTCCCACAAATTTCTTTTTCAAAACTCTACTGCTGTCCCTCAAACCATTTCTCAGGGTCCCAAGGGTGTTAAGGCTTCTACTGCTAAAAATCCTACCCCTTCTGATAGAGACGCCAGGGTGCTGGAAAGATGGGGTAAGAAGGTTTACACATCTGCAACCATGGCAATCAGGACTTTAAACTGTCAATTTCATATGCTTAAATATCAGCAGCATGTCATGGACTTACTTAAACAGAAACTTATGTTGATTTTTGACAGTGGAAAATAAAGAGTTGCAGGATTTATTGCATTCAGCTGAACAAGTTGGAAAGCATATTTTGCAATGTGGTTTTGATTCATTGGATGCCTCTTGCAGGGCCGCTGTAACTGGATCTGTGATAAGAAGGCATGCTTGGCTCAAGGAGCAAAATCTGCCTGATCATGTTAAAGCAAAATTGTTGGATGCTCCTTTATAACAGGACAGTCTATTTGGTAAAAAGGCAGAAGAACTTTTGGAAAAGATGGAAGATAATGCTAAATCTATGCAAACTGTAAAAGATTTCCTACAAGTGCAGCCACCCAGGTTCAGTAGGCACTAGCCTACTAGGAATTGGTCTTTTCCAGTACCCACCAGAGCCACTCAGGTCAAACCCAGACACTCCAAAGGCTCCAGGTTTCAGTCACAAGGAACTTACAGAACAAAACAATGGGGTCCTTCCACCTCCAAATCTGAAAGTAGCAAGGCACCTTCCTACGGTAAACAGTCTCAATGACTTTCCTCTGCAATCACCAAGCACTTATTTTTTGGAAGCCCCTTTGGGGTGAAAACTGGCACTTCATGCACACAATTGACAACTAATTACCCAGGACAAGTGGGTTTTAAATATAGTATCCCAGGGATACAGATTTCATTTCCACACGTTGCCAATCCCAAACAGATGGCCAGATTTGCCACCAAATCAGTGGCCAGAGGCCCAAAAACAAGTTATGTCCCTCATGAATATGGGGGCTATTCAACCAGTACCAGAAAAGGAAAAGGGCCAAGGTTTTTATTCAAGACTTTTCCTGGTACCCAGAAAAGACAAATCATGGCATCCAATTCTGGACTTATCCATTCTAAATACATTTCTGGATATTCCAAAATTCAAGATGCTGACTCTACAACAGTTACTGCCTATGCTAGGCAAGGATTCCTGGTTGGTAACTCTAGACTTAAAAGAGGCTTACCTATATATCCCAATCAGGGAGTCTTGCAGAAGATACCTCCACTTCAAAGCAGGCTGTTTGCATTACCAGTTTTCTGCTCTGCCCTTTGGCTTATCTACTGAGCCCAGGGTCATCACAGAGTGCCTGGCACCAGTAATTGCATTTTGCAGACAAAGAAACATTCAAATTTATTCTTACCTGGACAATTGTCTAATTCAGGCAGAAAACAAGGACACTCTTCTAAAGCATCTGGCATTTGTAAAAAGGCTTCTAACTTGTCTAGGGTACACCATAAACGAAAAGAAATCCCAACTGGTACCCTCTCAAATTATTACATTCCTGGGTGCAAGCTTGAATACAACTGCCCAGATGACTTACCTCATGCCATAAAAACAAATTCAATTGATGACTTACTTCAAACAAGTGGCCACAAAAACCCAGCTATCTGCAAGACAAATTCTGCAGGCCTTGGGGTTCATGGCTTCCTGCATTCTAATAATTCCATATGCAAGACTGCATATGAGGAAACTTCAATGGTACCTAAAAAACCTATGGAGTCAACATTGTCACAGCCTGGAAACACTGATTCCTATCATTCCTTGCCTGCAGCAAGAGTTCCTACGGTGGGCAGAGGCCTGTCACCAAAACAAGGGACTGTCATTCATTCCATCCCCTGCCACCCAAACCCTGACTACAGACACATCAGATTATGCTTGGGGGGGTGCATCTGGCAGGGAGATGCATTCAGGGCCAATGGAGCCCAAATCAAATGCACCTACATATCAACCAAAAAAATATGCTAGCTGTACAGAATGCTCTGACAGCCTTCAAGGACTATCTTCATCCAGGACAACTACTGATAAAGACAGACAACACCACAGTCATGTGGTACATAAATAAGCAGGGGGCTACCCATTTCTACCCCCTTCGCAGACTAGCCATGGCCTTGTGGAACACGGCCTTGACTTACCAAATACATCTACAAGCTCAATTCCTGCCAGGAAAGCAAAATACTCTGGCAGACGAACTATGCAGAATTCTTATGGACCCACACGAATGGAAACTGGATCCACAAATCTTCAGCATGTTGACACGCAAATAGGAGAGCCCAGACATAGATCTTTTTGCCTCACCCCAAGACTATCAGTTGGACAAATTCTGCTCAAGAATTCATCACAAAAAAGCTTGGAAAGTGGATGCTCTATCCTTCAGCTGGAAAAAACTATCAGTCTATGCCTTTCCCTCTCTGCCTCTGCTCTTTAAGGTCTTACTAAAAGTCAGACAGGAAAAACCAAAAATGATTCTGATTGCTCCAGACTGGCCTCGCCAACACTGGTACCCGCTCCTATGCAATATGTCACACCTTCCTTCATGGTACCTGCCTCAGACACCTTATTTACTGTCTCAGCAGAACTATCAAATTCTGCACACTCAGCTCCAAACTCTGAATCTTGCAGCATGGCTAATCAACTAATTTCACCAGTTACATCTCTTGGCAAACCTGTGATGGATGTCATTTTGGAGATTAGAAGGCCTAGTACTAGAAAATCCTATGCTGATAAATGGAAAATATTCTGTGTCTGGAACCAAGCACAAGGAATAAGCACAGCAATGCCCAATATTCCTCAGATTCTGCAATATTTAATTGAGATGCTTCACAAGGGCCTATCTTTTTCTTCCATAAAAATCCATGCCTCTGCCATTTCAGTTCATTACAACACAGAGCCTCCCCTCTTTTCTCATCCACTGCTAAAGCAGTACCTCAGAGGGGCCAAAAATTTAAGACCTCCCAGGAGAGCACCAACTCCAGCATGAGACCTCAATTTTGTGTTGGAAAATCTCACCCTACCTCCATTTGAACCAGCTGCTACTGCAGACATAAAATGTCTCTCTTGGAAGACAGCTTTTCTTTTAGCAGTCACTTCAGCTAGAAGGATTTCAGAACTATAGGCTCTCATTGCAGTGGAGCCTTTTATTATCTTTTACCCGGACAGGGAGGCTCTCAGGACCAATCCATCCTTTATGCCTAAAGTGGTATCTAGTGTGGCTCTTAATCAGACCATTCATCTGCCAACCTTTTTCCCAAATCCACAGAACAAGGGTGAGCGGATTTTGCATTCATTGGATATACACAGGCAACTAAGATTCTACTTAAACAGAACAAAATCTCTAAGAAAATCTGAGCAATTACTGGTGGCATTTGCTGCAGGTGCAGAGGGAAAGGCTATTTCAAAGCAGACTATTTCAAAATGGATAAGCCATTGTATTCGTTTCTGCTACATGCACCATGGTAAATCTGTCCCCAAGGGGATCAGATCCCATTCCACCAGGGCTGCATCTGTTTCTGCAGCCTTTCTCAGAGGGGTTCCTACCAGAGACATTCTAGAAGCTGCTACCTGGAGCTCAGTTCATAAGTTCACCAAACATTACCATTTACCTCTATTCTCTAAATCCAGAGCTGGCTTTGCCACTGCTGTCCTGCAGGGCCTTATAGCTGCTCCTAATGCTGTATAATTCCATCCTCCCAACCATAGCTTTGGGAATCTACCCAAATGTAATGACTGCAACAGTGAAACACGAAGAACATAGTACAGTTGTGTACACTTACCATAAATGTAAATGTTCGAGTGTATTCACTGTTGCAGTCCTGGTTACCCACCCACCAACCCCCTGTTTTTCTCTTACTATATCTCTTTGTTCATTTACTATGCTCAAAAGCCTTTTTGGTGTATTTGCTTTTATTTGGATGTATATTTTTTGTGTTCTAAATTACATGTGTATATGTATACATATATATATATATATATTTTTTTTTTTTTTTTTTTTTTTTGTTCCCCATTTGGGGAGCACCTGACATCTGGGGCAAGAAAAACTGATGAAAATGGCATTGGCTGCATGTTTTATACCCCTGATGACCTGACGTCATGGAAGAAGGGACAGCAACCGACGCAGGACCCAAGACTTTGTTAATCAGGCCAACTGAGGGCAACTTGCCAGCAGATTACCCAAATGTAATGACTGCAACAGTGAATACACTCGAACATCTACATTTATGGTAAGTGTACACAACTGTACTGTGTCTAGATAGATACTTGCTGCAGGACAAATTATACTCCAATGACAAGATTTTCATTTGGAGGGGTATAAATGCTGAGTTTGATTTTTATTTTGAGGACCTAAATGGTATGACTGATTTTTTGAAGTTTGCAATCAGTGGTAAAGATAGGTACATAACTACTTGGATGTTAATTAAAAAAAATCAACTGAAGTGCTGGTGTGTTAGACAGTGAAATATATAGAAAAGACACTTTTATCAACAATTATCTGCACAACACTAGTTTACATCCTTTCCACATGAAAAAGTCAGTGATCAAAGGTCATTACATATGGCTCAGCAGGCAGACAAGCATTAACACTGTGTTGGCTGAGGCTGAAAAACTCAAAGTCATGTTTCTAAACAGAGGTTATTCCCTGATGTTATTGGACAATATAATCCAAGAGGTGGTTGTGCTTAGATGTGGGAAAATTAAGCCTATACTCAGATGCACTAATGAGAATTAAGACTCACCATTCACTAATACACATGTGAATACTGTTTTTGATCAGCAGAATAGTTTCACAGGGGCAATCCTTTCCCAGTTTTGGCTGACATAGGCGTTATTAGAGACATTACATTAAACAACTGGAAAATTATCCAAGGGCATCACAAGTATTGTAGATATAGAAGTGACTGCTCAAGTGTGCTTATTGAAGGTGTGGACAAAAACATTAGAGCCAGAAGCAGATATGACTGTAACTCCAGCTGTGTTATTTACATAGCCAGATGTCAATTATGCACCAGTTTTTACATAGGAAAAACTTTCCAGACGTATATATGAGCACGTTAGCTATCAAAAAGAGAGATGTAAACAGCACACTTGCTAAGAACTCTTTGTCTTGTGATGGTTTTAAAAACTTTAGTTTTTTGTGTTGGACCGAGTAAGTATGGGAGGTTTTGCAGACAACTACAATGTTCTGCTTTAATGCCGTGAGGCTGAACGGCAGATATGGCTCACATCTGACAGACCACCAGGTCTTAATAAACACATTATTGTGTTTTAGTCTTGCACAGAGGCTCTGATTTTAGGTGTTTACATAGAATTTTATAAACATTTTTACACACACTTTCGCATACATACACACACACACACACACACACACACACACACACACACACACACACACACGCATGTTCACAGGATAAAACAAGCAGAGATCTCCACGATGATGAATAGACAAGATTTATTCGGAATATATATATCAAACAAGCGCTTTCACGTACATCCAAGTACGCTTCCTCAAGTTTAAAAATAAACTAAATACATCTGCTTTTATACATATCTCTCATCCACTTAATGAGCTACTTGTCTTTATCAATCAATCAATTAATCATTTATGTTCCTTAAAGCCACATAAAAATATATATATGTAGATGTGAAAATATATTATATTAAAAGTATATATGCACAAGGGATATATATCAATATATATGAGTTCTTAAACACACACACACACACACATATATATATATATATATATATATATATATATATATATATATATTTTTTTTTTTATTATATATTTGTAAAAGTTTTACACTGCAGATATGTTGTATTCAAGCAGTAAAATGTTTAAGTTGTTTTAGCTGATACCACTTTAAGAACCTGTGAATTGTGGTTTGTAATTGGTCAGTAAGATCATCTGACTTGGAGTGGGTATTTTAAATGTCTTTACTGCTTTGACACTTATCTTTGTTTTTCTGATGAAGTCCTGGGTGTGTTAAAATAGAACAAAAGCGCTAAAATTTCATTTGTTTCCTTTGCACACATTTCTTTGAGTTTTGAAAATTTTCAATATAGCTATTTCTCTGACTACATTCAGGAATCTTCCTTAGTCATCTGAGATATAGAAAATGCACTATGGCAGGCCGTAAATTGATGATTTGTTTTGTTTAGGGTAAATAAGAGTTCAAGTGGGAACTTATCTAGATATAGTATGTTTTGTGCCAAATATGGAGATGTTATCTCAGTTTCTATCAGGTCTTAATGCACGATATGTGTTAAACCCAGGTATGGAAGGAGTGCTATCCTTACAATTAAATCAAGTCTCTGTTGTGACAGAGATATGGATGTTTTCAAGTTGCAGGAGAGCCTCAAGATAAGGCAATTTATTATTTAGACCTCTGATACCGAGAAGATCAACCTTGATATAGCCCAAGATGGAATTTACTGTAATTTTTATCTGCAATGGTTTGATGTCCCATAATTTTTGGGCTAAAAAAGACACCACAGGGTTTGCTCCAGCATGTAGAAGCCATGGAATGAGAGGTGCCGACAAGCTCTTGTGAAACAAGCCCGCCTGTTTACCATCTCATCCCAGGCTGACAAAATAATGAACTCACCAGTTACTTAACTAATTCATCAACCCAATTATATTTTCTTTGTATTCTGGGTGAAAGTTGAATTACACTTAGGAACAGAATCTTATTTATATTTGGACATATGCATGGAGAAATCCAACATGTCTTTTTACATGCCCCACAGGGCTGAGTGCCACAATCATTCATACCTTTATGGGCTATTACAAGGTCATAGTCATGTTTTACAGGTGTGAAGGACTGAAGAGGTCTGATGACATCGTGGACCTAGGTGCCAGACAGACAACTGTCACCCTGCTGTTGTCCAGCCTCATTAAAATGGAATCGGTACACCTGATAATGGAGTCATCAATTACTAGGGTATTTCTATTTACACTCACAGATTAAGTGACAGTGAAAGGATTACAGTCTATAGTCTGAAGACTCTTTAATATGTGGTAGGGTGGTGATGTTATTTTGGTATATTTCTGATGATACTTCATCTTCCTGGTTCCAGGAGGCCTGAGAATTGTATTCTAGACAGCTTCAGCTTATGTTGGCTTGGTGTGCTCATGTGGTGGTGAGAGTCATATTATGTGGTGCCTACTGCCAACTTTTTAGGCAGGAGAGTAGCCTTCATTTTGTGTATATGCTTACACCTCTCACAGGTTGTATCACATATGGATAGTTTAATTTCATTATCTATGAGTATTTGGCAGTTCTACACTGACTAAAAATACCAAGTGCTATGAGGATGGCAACAGAAGGGATACGCGCACATTAGTCTTTCATAATGGCCCAGTAGGTTGACTACTAAGAGAAGATCAAGAGACATTAAATATAGAGTTTGTAGCTAAGATGATAGAAGCAAAAGAACTTAAGTGCCAGAGGTTATGATAGCCAAATAACAAGGGCAGAAGTGAATAACAATACCTATTTGAGGTTTAAAATGGCAAGCACAACAGTATTATCTGCCAAATCATAACAGTAGCTATTACAAGAAGCTTTGTCAGATCAACCTGAAAGTGACACCTGCACAGTAAGAATAAGTTCTCAGCGACTGCTAAACAATAACAGTAATCAGTGACAGATACTACTGCCCTTCACTTTGCAATTAAAGACAACTGATAGCAATAGGAATGGTATATAGCAATCAGAGAATAGCAGCAGCTACAATAGCAGCAGCTGGTATAGGGAGAGTCTGCACCAGTGGCTGCCTAATCAGCTGTACAAGCTAAACAGTAGTAACAGCAGCAGCACAGCTAGCAGTACACTGAGGCTGGCACCACAGCTAAAGGTAGCTGATAATAGTAAGATGATATAATGCAAAAAGAGAACAGCAACAACTTCAACAGCAGCAGCAACTGACTTAGGGTCAATCTTCTACTATGGCTCTTTAAGCAGGTATTGCCAACTGTATGAAGGAAGGATGGGCAAAGCTATAACAGCTACTTGGTGTCACCAAACAACAGTTTTTGTACAAACCAAGGTGACAGTATAGCTTCCACTATCGGGGAGTGAGAGGAGAGACAGACAAAATTGCAATCGAAGATGTAATAGGACACAGTGGCACACAAAGCAGATCTGGACAGCTACCAATTCTGAAGTGGCACAGAACAACAAATTAATATTAGTAGAGACATGTACCACAGAAGTACAATCAATGCATTTGCCTGTATGGTGTTCATGCCTCAGTGTTACTATAGTTAGAGTAAGCCCACACAAACATTCTCAACTTATATCAATGCAGTGTAACCTAGAGAAACTCAAAATGAGCACACTAGCCAAAAGTAACAATACTTGGTGAAGGGCTAAAGCAATTGGAAGGCAAAAAAAATCTGATTCCTTCTCTCACTGGAGAAATTCAGTAATCACGTTCACAAATATCTTACTCAAAACATAAATGAAGTACAGTTAGCTCAGTATACTCAGCATAGTAAATAAATTAGACTTATCCCACATCTTGTAGGCTCAATGGTGCTGTCAAAGTTAGTAATTAATGTTAAAATAAAGAGCTTTCAGTGTGGCAAGCAGTTCATAGCAACTAACCCACTCAAGTGCGTTCAACTTATAGCAATGCAGTAAAACCCAGAAAAGCTGAAAAGAAGAGCTTGGCCAATAGCAACAATTTGATACAACTTTAAAAAGTGCCATGAATCCTGTTAAAAAAATGAAGAATCAGAGGGTGCATTATCTATCAATAAATCAAAGTGCAGTCATTGTTTCTGTATGTCCTCAAAATATCATTTTAAAGTCATTTTTCTAAAAAGAAGAGTAATTCAAAATGCTGTAAATGTGTTCCATATAATACTAGGGCCATTGAGAACCACACCTCCCTTTTATCATGTTTAATTATGCATAAATTCACATTAGTGCTTAATTCCTGCAAATCAGTCTTCTTTGCGTTAGTTAAATTATAAAAGTCTTACCACTGTTTTCTTCCAAGCACTAATGGATTTCTCTTTTGCAAAAAGACACAAATGCAGTTAGAACAGAATGGACTAGAGAACGGGAAGGGTAAGTCACAGTGCTGGTTTTCTTACAGATCAGCGCCACTAAAATCTGATCAAGGTTCTGTGACATCGAGAACCTGTGATTTTATTTTCTTCTGAAGCAGTTGAAATCCACTGTGGTGATAACTGGATTGTCTCTGGCAGCTGGAACAAAAGTAAAACCTTTTTCTTAAAACTAATTTCTGAGCATCAATCAATGAAATTGTTCTTAAGTTATGAAGCTGAAATATGATAAATGTTTCCAAAGCTGCGACCACTTTTTCCTGCCTCTCTTTTGACTTCTCTCATGGTTGCCATGATTCCTCTTCTGATTCAAGGTTGTCTCCCAGTAGTTGTTCATTTGGGTCTGACAATCCCTGTTGGAACATTCATCTGACATTCTTTGATGTCTGACTGATTCCTTGCTAGTCAACTGTATCCCCATAAGAGAGGCTCTTCCTCTAAAACATAATTGTCAGAATAATGTCGATTCAAAATAGGGATGACCATGGATCCTGGAATCAACACAGAGTTCATAGTACTACTCATATTGTTAATATTAAACATTTTATGCTTTTAATATAAGCTGTTATCCCTTTTTAGTGTGTATTTACTTACTGATAATGTATCATCACACCTAATAAGTTTTGTGAACATTTCCTCAGTAAGAGATATTTAAGTATCAAAGTTCTTGTCATCGCTAGTTAAATTATTTAATGCCCCATTATCGTTAGTCAAGGAGTCACTGGTATTCTTGATCGTGTATCAAAAGAATTGTTTAAACTCACTGCAAGCTCTAATAAAGAAAGCTACTAAATCCTGATGCAAAGAAGAGTTTTTAGTGAGCCCATTTTGGAATCTGTAAAACCTCAGCCATTTGGGTATTCTCATGGCTTTAATACTGTCATGAAAAAATAAATGTTTCCTTTAAAGAGATTAAGAGATTTACATTTAAATAATTTTATCTCATGTTTTCCTAATAACTCAATTTTTATCATTGCCCAATATGCTTATGTGAAAAACTAGTGGGTAAAAGCATGTGTTTTTTTAAGTTCTATAGAAAACAAATTATCACTTGTTATACTTTCCTTGATATTGATGGTTCACGGAGATGGCAGTACACAGATTTGTTCAGAAGATAATAATATGTCTACTCTAATTATTCACTTTTCTTTTTTTTACAGTTGTAGAACAAGTGTTTCTGATAATAGTCATGTTTCTTTTTTTAAAACAATTTTTATTAATTTAACATATTTACAATATATATACACAGAAACAAAGAAATTCAACATCACATATTGTTATACAGTCATAGGAATACATTAAATCATCAAGGTAATCTTATACAAGTCACACATTAAGAGTCTTGGTATTTCAATAGCAATATTTTAAGGTTATCTCAACCACTAAAAGTCTTAGAATAATTTATAGATATTATTCTGATCACTTCTTTCTCAGTTTTACATAGCATTGCTGTTCAATTTAAAATTATTGGAACGTAGAAACTGAATTTGATTTCCAACTATTTTAGCAATTGCCAAGTGAGTCCAAAACATTTTTACTCTTTGGCTTTTACAGATACAGGGAGTGGAACATTCATCAGTATTACTGATCTTGTTAAAGAACAATTATCAGACCATAACCCTTTAAAAGCATATTTATCTCTTCCCAATATACTGTTAATTTTTCACAGTCCATAAACATATGTATCAAATCATCTTTCACATATTTAATACATCTCCAACAAACTGATGAAGTAACTTTATTAAACTTAAAGATTTTATAGGAAGTAACAAGCATTCTATGTATATATTTCCACATAAAAACTTTCCAGTATAAACTTAAAAAAGTTTGACTAACTGATTTAAGTAACAGCATTTTATTTTTACCATCTATTGAGTCACTCAAACCACTATCTAAAAAGTTCCAGAATTTTGCATCAAAATTATTATTATTATTTATAATTAATTTATATAACTGCAACAAGCTTCCTTTGTAGGTCACTCTATGTTTGGTAATAGCATTCATATAGTCATATAATGGGGGAATAGTGCTCTGCTCCTCTTCACCTCTGTTATCCACAAATTAATTTAATTTCTTACTGTTGGATAATATTAACTGATTAACAGATTCATACAACTTATATTATTTTATTAAATATTCTGGGGACTTAGCTTTGCTTTTTTTCAAAGCAATCAGACCATAATACTAATCCACACCTTTTTAGTAAATTAATTTTAACATTGTTCTGAGTTTCCTTAAATCTAGAGGTATGTATAATGGGAAAGCACAAAAATGTCCATTGTGATATTAATGGAGTTTTAAAAACATATTTCTTAACTGTCTTAAGAATTGATTTCATGTACACAGAGTCTAACAATTTAAATGAATTTCCTTCTAAGCTAAATTTTATTAAGCAGATGAAAGGATTATTACATATTTCCAATGTATCATATTTAATAAACTTATAAGAATTTAGTATAATCTACTCCTGGATGGTTTTTCCATTGACTAGTGTAAGTTGAGTTAATCCAGAGTATGACAGAGTTAAAAGTTCCAGGAATAGAATAAGATTCTACATCTGGGGAGCTAATACCATCATATTACACTAATCTTATGTGAATTCTATAACCAATTCTTGGCTTTTTAGGATACCATAAGAATGAAGTTAACATTTTTTTCCATTTTCTTTAAAAGTGTTTTTTTGGGGTATTAAAGCTATTGAATGCAATACACACATACATGCACACACACACACACACACACACACACACAAATATATATATATATATATATATATATATATATATATATATATATATATATATATATACGTATATATATATATATATATAGAGAGAGAGAGAGAGAGAGATTAAATCTTGGGTAATATAATCATTTTAATAAGTACTAACTTATCCTCAAAAGTAAAAAAAAAAATAAAACTTAATTCCATTTTTAATAAGAAGTAATGCTTTTTCAATTGCTTTTTTCAAAATTATTAATAATCGTACTCACATTTTGATAGAATTTTATTCCTAAATATTTTAGTTCTTTTCTTCCCAGTTTACATTCCTAAATATTTTAGTTCCTTTCTTCTCAATTATATTCATAGTTATTGTTAAACTTACTATCTAGTAATTGATTTAACACTATAGTTTTAGTTTTATTAGTATTTAATTTTAGCAGCGATACCTCTTGAAACTTTTCAATTTCCTCATCTATTTCTTCAATTGAATACTTTAAATCTCCTATACTTAGTAAAATATCATTTGCAAAAAGTTGTATTTTAGATTGACAATCCCTGTTAATTGAGACTCCAGCAATTATTTTCATTGTTTTTTATACTATTAGCTAAGGGTTTTATAACTAATGCAAATAGTAGAAGGGATAAGGTACACCCTTTTGTCGTTCCTTTGTTTAAAGTGAATTCTTAAGAAATGTAAGCTCCATTTTTAACATATGCTTTGGAGTCTATACAGGTTTTTTAATGTGCTAATAAACTGTTCTGTTAATGTAAATGCTTATAATGTTTTAAACAAGTAGTTCCAATCTACAGAATCAAAAGCTCTCTTGATATCTAAGCTAATTAGGGCCAATTTCTTGTTCATTCCTTTTGTTAAAGCTAAGATAGTTACTACCCTTTTTATATTTTCGTATGCTAATCTATTGATTATAAAGCCTGTTTAATCTTTATTAATTAATGTATATACTATATGTCTTAACCGTGTAGGGAAAATGAAAGTAAATATGTTAAAGTCCACATTTGATAATGAAACAGGTCTGTATGAGGAAACTAACATTATCCTTTCCTTGTTTAAGTATAGGTGAGATTACAGAAAATTTCCATGAAGGAGGAATTATTTTGGCACTCTGAATTAACCCAAAACCTTCAATTAGTAATTAAAAAATATTTAATAGAAACAGACTATAAAATTCCATACTTAAGCCCTCTAACCCTGGAGCTTTACCATTTTTAAAAGCATCTTTATCTTCTATCATGATAATAGGCTTATTCAACAGAGATATTTGTTGGTCATTAAATTTATTAGTAACATTTTTCTTTATATAATTATCAATATTTGTAATCATCAGGATTATTATTTTTATCTTTACTAAGATCCTCATGGAATTTTTAAAAAATATTAAGCATTTCCTCTATATCTGAAGTAAGCCTGTTAGTGTGAGGATTTAGAATATTATTGATTTGTGCCATTTTGCTTAACATCTTACTTCTATTAGCTAATCTGTGTAGATGTTTTGAAGTCGTTGCATAACTGCATAATTTTATTTTTTTCTAAAGCTGTCTCCACTTTATGCATTAAAACTGTCTGATATTTTGTCATTGTTTAATGAATTCAGTATTATCTATTTTTTTTTTGTTGTACAAACCTTGCTTTGTGTATTTCATCTTGTACTTCTAACAACTCTTTATTCCATTTTTTTCATTTTATTATTAACCCATCTTCCCATTCTGTCATTAATATGAATTTTAAGAAGTCCCATAGTATGAATTTGCTAACCTGACCATTATCATTCAAATATAAAAAAAAATCTCGATGTGTTCTTTAAGTTAACTCTTAAATTTGTTTAATTGCATCACATATACTGGGGTTCTATAAATAATCTGAAATTTTCTTATATGCATTATTATATTTATACATAGTGCATTATAATGGGATGAGAGACATACACAGGCAGTAATCTAGCCTTTGACCATCATGTGTCTACAGCAGTGAGGAAATCAGTCTGTGTTTTGCAACTTGTAAACAAAGGTATGGCATCTAGGTCCAAGGAAGTCATTGTTCCACTGTGCATTTTTTAGAGAATGCCAAATTGAAACTACTTCTGACATAGCAAGAAAATCTAATGGTATTACTGCTGACTGCTAGGAGCCTAAACAAAAAAACTCCGCTCCTTGGAAGCTCTCTTTACCCTAGAGAATGCTGATGTCTATGCAGTCTCAAAGATGTGGTTTAAAGCCACAGACAGCACACCAACAGTGCAGGGCTATACTGCCTTCCACACATTTAGACCAGCTACTTCACAGGCAGGGACTAAAGGTGGAGGTGTCTCTATTTACATCAAAAATAAATATACTTCAAGGCTGGTCAAACAGGACAATGCACTTGAGCTACTCCATGTTCAAATCACCATAGGTAAAATCTAATACCACTTCCTTGCAAGCTATAGGTCTCTCTCTATGACCCAGGAAACTCATACCATGTATTTAAACTTATTAGAAGCACTAACCATCCAACCCAATACCATACCATATTTGTGGATGACTTTAATTACCCCACTATTAACTGGGAATCCTATATGACATCAAACATACATGCACAGAGATTCCTGGATTTTGGAAACACAAACTCCCTTGACCAGATAGTCAATACACCAACCAGGGGTGCAACCATACCGGATCTGGTCCTAATTAATACGGGAGAGTGCTGCACATTCCCTACTGTAATGCCTTCCCTGGTAAGGTCAGACCACAAAATGGTCCCCTTTGAAGTAAAAGTAAAACTAGACCCCAGCTAAACCAGGAATATTCAGGAACTATTTTAATGCTAACCTCCTGCTATTAAGTGAGAATCTGGCAAAATTTCAAGCCCCTATAAGCCCTGAGAACACTTCTGGCTATGCAGAACTGTTGACAGAAACCTTGTACAAGCATGTTAATAGCTGCATTGAGGCAGCTGTACCCACCGGGAAGAAGTACAGAACTAACTCAAAAAACAAGCCACCCTGGTGGAATGACAAAATCAATTGGATGTATAACAGGAGGAATAAAAGCATGGCAAAACTTAGGAGGTGCAGCACCCATCAGGATAAAATCACTCTCATTAAACTAAACAAACAACTCAGAGGACAAATAAAGTCTACCAAAGCCAACTTTGAGGTAAGTTTGGCCTCCCAGACCAAGGACAACCACAAAGCATTCTTTAGCTATGTCTGCAACCTCAAAGGCAATACACAATTATGTGCAGAGCTCATTGTAAATGGAGCCACCTGTACTGAACGAGAAGATATAGCAAACCTCCTAACTGATAAATTCAGCTCCAACTTTACTCCTCTCTCCCCTCAATATTCCATCAGGAAATATCATCAAATATAACTCACCCTGCTATCACTAGAGAACAAGTCCTTCATGCTCTCTCTAAGACTAAGAACACTGCATCAATGGGCCCAGACAATATCCCAGGATGCCTTCTACAGAGCATGAAACATGACCTATCAGGGCCTCTATAATTACTATTTAACTGTAGCCTCCAAACAGGTTTTGTGCCTCATGAACAGAGAAAGGCAACAGTCATCCCTCGGCACAAAGGTGGAAAGACCCTGGAAACTACAGACTCATAAGTCTCACTAGTTTTATATGTAAAGCCATGGAAATAATTATCACGGAGATGATCAATAAAAATATAGTAAACCTCAGGACACTGGACCCAACCCAGTTTGGTTTCGTAATGGGCAGATCATGCCTACTCAACCTGGTGGACTTCTTTGAGAAGGTCACCAAAGCAATGGATGAGGGCAAAATTGTTCACAATGCCTACCTTGACCTCGCCATGGCATTTGACACAATACCCCGCTCAGGTATTGTTGACAAACTCAAGAGGTTAGGTACAAACCCATATGTCACCCTGTGCATAGCCAACTGGCTCACAGACAGGATCCAGGAAGTTAGAATTGGGGAGTCCACCTCTACAAAGAGGCCAGTCACAAGTGGATTCCCTCAGGGATCGGTCCTTGGATGGCTCCTTTTTGGCAGTTACTTCTCAGAAGTCAAGGCCAATGTCAGTGTTCTCTGGTTGACTAAATTTGCAGATGATTGCAATTTAGGAGCTGTCTTTGAATCTCACACTGACACAAATGTTCTCCAGGAGGGGCTGATACAGACAAACAACTGATGACAGAGTCATGGACTAAAACTAAATGCCAAGAAATGCATAATAGTATCCTTTGGGAAGTCATTCATCCCTGGTAAGTATCATATTGACAACACACTCCTTAGTGTTGACCCAGTAGTCAGGGACTTAGGGACACACATAGATAGTAATCTAGCCTTTGATCATCACGTGTCTACAGTGGTGATGAAATCATTCTATGTTGCACAACTTACAAACAAAGGTATAGCATCTAAGTCTAAGGAAGTCATTGTTCCAATGCATTCGGCATTCATCAGGCCTGTCATTGAGTGCAATGCACCCTTTGGTATGTACCTAACCAGGCATATCCAACAATTGGAAAGTCCACAGAGGTTCCTCACTAAAAGAATACAGGGTATAAGTAATATGTCCTATGCAGTCTGCCTCATGGCCCTATCCCTGTATTCTGTCTCCTACCAGCTTTTGAGGGGAAATATGTGCCTGGCATGCAGGGCATTGTCAGACCCCACTCTGATGAACCTCCTGCATATCCACAAAACAAACAGTACCAGAATTACCCATTCTAAAGACTTAAACCTTGCCTGTGATATAAATAGGACCTGCTGGAGAGATATATCCCAGAGACTACCCCTCTATGGAACATCCATGTGAAGCAGAGTTCCTCCCTAATCCAATTCAAGTGCAACTTGGACAATTAGATGGGAAACTATAAATTCATCCCTGGTTTGGCACCTATGTCTCTGATGCAGACAGGTAACATGTAAATGGTTCATCTCCCAGGCCCATGCTTACACTCCTCAAGGGTATGAGAACTCATCAGAGATTTGGGGTGCATGGTTAGGCTTAAAAAGGCCCTTGTGGTTGTTAGCCTAGTAAACATCTATGAACCTATTCTGCATTCATTAGCCCTATCATTGCATACAAAGTCCCCTTTGGTATGTACCTAACCAGGCATATCCAACAATTGGAACATCCACAGAAGTTCCTCACTAAAAGAATACAGGGTGTAAGTGAAATATCCTATGCAGACTGTCTCAATGCCTTATTCCTGTATTCTGTCTCCTACAGGCTGTTGAGAGGAGATCTATGCCTGGCATACAGGGCATTGTCAGGCCCCACTCTGATGGACCTCCTGCATACCCACAAACCACAAAGCACCAGAATTACCCATTCTAAAGACTTAAACATTGTCTGTGATATAAACAGGACCTGATGGAGAGACAGATATGTATCCCAGAAACTACCCCATCTCTGGAACAGGCTCCCCATCCATGTGAAGAAGGTTTTGCTGTATAACTTAGACAACTGGATGAGGAACAAGAAATTCCTCCCTGGCTTGGCACATATGTCTCTAATGGACACAGGCAACCTATAAATGGTTTATCTCCCAGGCCCCTGCTTGTATATGTTTCATTTCCCAAGCCCCTGCTTACACTTATCAAGGGTTCCAGAACTTGTCAGATATTTGGGATGCATGGTTAGTCTTAAAAAGGCCCTTGTGGTCATTAGCCTAGTAAACATCTATGAACCTATGATCAGATAAAGGACAAGGAATAGTTTTAAAATAATTCACTTTATTAAGTAAATCTATATAGGCATAAATCCTATCAATTCTAGTTTGTGTCCCATGAGCATAAGAATGAGTGAAGAACAATGACTTATCATTTATTTTTACTAGTAAATCAAATAAATTACTATTACTAATCCATCTATTTAGTGCTTTAGCTGATGCCAGTATTTTAGCTTTCTTCTGCTCACTTGTATCTTCTATACGAGATATGCAGTTAAATTCCCTGCTAAAATTAAACTTCCCTTCCAATGACTTTATTCATTTTTGCACCTATTCCAGGGATCCAGCAAAAATTAGCTAGTCTATAGGGTTTGCCATTATATTTATTTTTTACAGATGTATAAATTCCTTTGGGATCATTAATGGATTCTATGACCTTAGACGTTACAGTAGATTTTCTGCAAAGTATAGCAGTTCCTCTCCTGTTTTTGTTAAAAAAGCAGATGATAACATTTCATAAACTAAGTTATTTAAATATTGTTTGTCTATATCTATTGAGTCTCTTGCAAGAATATGTCTCCATTATTTAATTTTAGATATCTCATTAATGATTTCCTTTTATTTACATTATTTAATCCATTTAAGTTAATAGATAATAGATTAAAACTAGACATACTGTGTATCTAAAAATATTTATTTTAAAAGATAATATGATACATTTGCCCACCATATTAATTTAATTATATATATGACTCTAATGCATTTCTCCAACTCTATCTTAATTAACATTTCACATTTTTTGAATTCTTCCTTTCTACAAACTGAACTACTAAACCTCATATATAGCAAAATAAAAGACAAGTCTACAACTCTAAATGTATGCATTGCTAATAAAACAGAACATATGATGGATACCAAAGCTCCTCATTTTCCTATCAAATAGACAAACTGCTATACTATCTCTCTACCTACCAACACCTAAAAATTCATAAAAAACTAGCCAAAAGCTACCATGACTTACAAGTAATTAATATAATGTTACATGTAGGTCAAAATAATGAGACTATTAGTTTAATTATATATATTTGCATTTAAAACTATTCCCCCATTACTACATAAAAGTTTCATAATCCTCTTCTATTAATCACAAATATTACATAATCCAACAAATAGTATAATTGTCAGGCCCACTCTGATGGCCCTCCTGCATATCCACAAACCACAAAGCACCAGAATTACCCATTCTAAAGACATTGTCTGTGATATAAACAGGACCTGATGGAGAGACAGATATGTATCCCAGAAACTACTCCATCTCTGGAACAGGCTCCCCATCCATGTGAAGCAGATTTTGCTGTATAACTTAGACAATTGGATGGGGAACAAGAAATTCCTCCCTGGCTTGGCACATATGTCTCTAATGGACACAGGCAACCTGTAAATGGTTTATAGTTGTATAAATTACCCATTAAATATTCCTAAATTATTCACTCATTCAACATTATCTTTAAATAAGCATAACAGTGTGGGACCTGAAAAGATAAAGACATCTGTATAAACTTAGGTTGCCAGGAACAAAGGATCCCGATATAATCCAGAGGCCAAATACTTAAAAATGAACAGTTATAACATAAACGCTTTAAAAAATAACCATGTGATCAACTTTAAATACTAAAAAGAGTCATGTGATACAGGACTATATTTATGTGCGGCATCACTTTAAGTGGTTTTAATAGTCGCAACAATGTAGCTCAATGTATCTGCTTGAATTTATATGTAAATTGTATGAGATGTTGTATATTCACATCTCTCATGCATGCAAGTACATGTAATAGACATACCCCGGGATTCATGAATCTTGCACCAGGTGCAGGTGTAGTGTCGGCGATCTAACACCAAATATGGCCGCCGATCGATTCAGGTACGAGCTGTTTCCACGTGCACTACCAGCGTACGCCACAGCCGCGCAGCTCCCGGCACATGTATGCTAATTACCCCATGCACAGCAGTGTAGCATGAAAATGAAGCTATAAAGTGATTCATGAAGTGGTGCAGGCATAGCATAAGCATGCAGAAATGTAAACCAAAAAAAAAATGGTTTACATTTTTTCAAACATAAAATCAGAGCCATGACAGTGCACCAAACTCACATATTATACTGTTAATATATGCCAATGGCTAAATATATAGCCATTGGCATAAAAAACACGCACAACACATAAAAAAGAACATTTAATGTCATGGCCACACTAACGCAAAGTAAAATTGCAGTGCATCGGCGCATAAACAGGATCACAATGAAATATATTTATATGTAATAAAACTGCAATGTAACTCATTTCATGAATTCCCTATAATAGTCAATGGCACGCATGCTACACCACAACCATGGCGCAAGGGTTGCTAAGGGTCTGTGACACTGTTCTGCGCAGTAACTAGGAATTAATAGTCAATGCCATGCAAATGAGACAAGTAATACTGAATCGCAAAATCCCTGCCAGCGTAAGGATGTACCTCACAGCATAGCAGTACAACACCGAGGTGTGGCCTGGAGATAAAGATGACATCAAGAGAGGGGTGTGCCACCTTAGCTGTAAGCACACTGGAGCATTGCTAATCCGGGTTGCCTGTTGCTAAGCAAAGCTGCAGGATAGGGGTGTGGAAGTAACCATAGCTTTGCTTAGCTGAAAGCACACAAGGTAACCAAAAGTGCATGTGAACGTGGATGAAAACATGCTCAAAACCCGGTAAACGGCTGTGTGAGGTACGCACCACAGCTGAAACAGGAAGGATACGGGCAGACAATAAGGAAATGCTGCAGCATGGTAATTGGAGTACAAATGAGTAATTAACACCTAGGAACTCACAGTGGGCCATTGACAACAGTTAACAAGGCTGCTAGCAGCTACCTGCAGAACAGGAAAGGGAATGTGCCGTACTGCAAAGAAAAGAGAACTGTCACAGCAGAACAAAGCAAACTTGCACTAGATCAGCTACATAACACATTTCGCTACACAATCCTGGGTTGGGAAAGTACAAAACAAGAAATCCAGCAGCTGGATGCATGCCTGACAATGGGAGGGGAATCGGGTGGAAAAGTGAAGTAAAGGGCAATAGATGAATCATGGCAAACAAGCATAATTCAACACCAAAGGCCCCACAATAGCAGTACCTGCTGTAAAACCCATAATTAAGATACCCTGCAGCTGGAATTGCGCATACACACCCAATTCCACCAGCAGCATCCATTGCACAATAGTATAAAGTGTGAAAGCACCTCACACACACTTGTGTATTCCCAGACACTTTGCACCATTGGTGTATACAGACGGGAACTTTTAATATGTACATGTTAGGGGCTGTCATAGCTTTGATTCACCAGCATGTGTTGGAGACTGACGGTTGTGTGGAGGATGATGCTGACAACCATCTCAGGCACCGGATGATTAGAAGAGTGTTCAGACCCAGGGTAACCTGCCAGGGGCTACATGATCTGGAGATAGTAGAGCATTACGGGGTGGACAGGGACACCATACAGCAACTTATTGAGCTGTGCCGGCCATGCCTCAGAGCCAGAAATAACAGAGGAGAACCCATCCCAGTGGACACAAAGGTATGCGTAAGCCTGAGAATACTAGCCACAGGTACCTTTCAAAGGCCAACTGGGGATATCATGGGGATCTCACAGGCATCAGCATCCAGGGTACTCCACCAGTTCCTGGATGCCATGTTACCACATGCCAATGAGCACATATACTTCCCTCGAATGCAGGAGGAGTTGGCCAGCAATATGCGTCTCTTCCACCATATGGCAGACTACCAGGAGGTACTGGGTGCAACAGACTGCATGCACATACACATCAAGACACCACCCAGTGAGCAGGGTAGGTGCTACATAAACCACAAGGGATACCCCTCCATCAACTGCCAGGTCATGTGTAATGCCCAGGGCATTATCATGGATGTGTGTGCTGGCAGCCCTGGAAGCTATCATGACTCCCACATCTGGCATTCCTCACAGCTGTATCAGGTATTTGCCAGGGGGGACATCCCGTATGGCCACCTGGTGGGGGATGCTGGCTATGGACTGGAACCATGGAAGATGACTCCCATCAGAAATGCCCACACACCCATGCAAGAACACCATAATGAGGCACACGCAGAAACCAGAATCATCATAGAATGTGTGTTTGGGATGCTGAAATCACAGTTCCGTTGCTTGGACATATAGGTTCATAGGTTCATAGTTTAGTACTAAGCTAACTGCCCTTGCGAGCCATTTTAAGCCTAGCCAATTATCCCTTGTGAGACTCAAACCCTGCACCTTGTGTTTGTAAGACAAACACCTTAGCCATTAAGCCACCCTCCCAACCCGAAAAGACTGCAGCGTCCACCCCATTTACAGCACAATACAGTATCAGCAATGCATCTACCTACTGTGGGAGTAGAACCCACAGCCTTCTGCATCAAAAGCAAGTGCACTACCTGTTGTGCTATTAACAATGCATATCTGGTGGAGCCTTGCAGTACTCTCCAGGCATGTGTGCCCACATCTTCATAGTATGTGCCATGCTACACAATATGATCCTGCGGAAACAGCTGCAGCAGGGACAGAATGGTGAAGGCCCTCACAGCCCACCACCATTGCCAAGGGCCCCACAGGCACAGAGGGACTCAGACCAAGAACACCCTGTGCCAGCCCCAGTAGGCAGACGGATGCATGCCCAGTATACCCATGCCTTGGCAAAGAGGGAATGTATAGCACACACTGACAGTGTAGGCACCTATGGACTGACACCCTTCTCCACCTGCACACACAGCAACCATGGATGACACACACACACGACCACCTGTAAATTGTCATGTATAGGTGGTCTACTGTGTGCATCCTACATAGGCAGCCCTCAACTATTGTACACACAACTGTCATTGGCACAAGGTACGTCAATACCTGAACTTTAAATTAAGCTATCAGCATGTGCCGATACTGTATGTATAGGTTCATAGGTACATAGGTAGGTACATGCCTAACTGCCTGAGGCCATTCATAAAACTAGCCAAAATGTGTCTGCTCTCGCCACCCCATTGATTAACTAACTGTCCCTCTGTGGAGCAGAGCCAATTGCGGGATCCCTCGGGTGTATCCACTGTTCCCCACCCACTCTATATGATTTCCCTGGAGTGTTAGTGAGGGGCTCCATATAATGTAATCAGGGATGTAGTTCCAAAGCATGGGGAGTACCCGTGACAGGAATCTGTCATCCAGCATCTTCCAGTTATGGTTGTGGCAAGGTGTAGCTCATTACAGTGTGTGGCTCACTGTGACATGGATTCCCATTGGTGGAGCATATCCATTAAGCCTGACTTGGACATGGCTTTGTTGGCCAACAAATATCATCTCTGAGTAAACGAGATGTCACTGAGTAATGCAAGAGTGTATGCAGTCTGACAGCATAGGACACATGTCTGAGGGCATTATCCCTCTTTGCGAAGTACGTTCGTGGCCCTTCCAGCTGTCGGATGTGTCTTCTGAGGTACATACAAAATGGGTTATCACACTCGATGATGGGATTGATGAGTGATGAGTAAAGGGGCACAATAACCTAAGTCTGTTTAGATGCGAACCCTTAAGTAATCAGATGGCCTACATAGACGGATGTCCTAACTACTTTGCAGATATGATTGTCAAAGGAGAGATCACTATGTAATATAGTCCTCACATACCCATTATGTCATCTGAATTATAGTGTCTGCCATTCATGTGTTAATATGTGTGTGCGTGTAGTTTCCCAAAATGGAATGATCATGCAGTATGTGGCCTTTAGCTGGTGGCCATTACTCTAACACCCTGTGTTAGTCTATGTGAGGCCCCTTGAAGGACGTCTGTGACAGCTGGACTGTCAGTTATGGCTCCCAGTCTGCAGTAATTGCCAAACACGGCCTACTGTAGTCCACCTGTGTTAACCCATACCTCTGAGACGTATATGGCAAACAAAAGGGGTCCCAGGACTGAGTCCTGTGGGACACCAGTTGTGACTGGTCAAGAGTTGGACCTGGAGGCTGCTAGGCTTACCATGTGGGTTCTGTGTGTAAGTCTGTTGGCAAGCCAACCTGTGATGTATGGGTGTATGTACTGGCTGGTGATTGTATAAATAATACCTGAGTGGGGAATGGTGCCAAAACCCCTGGTGAGGTCCAGGTAGTATGTGTGAACTACCACACCCCACACCTAAAGTCTAGGCGACTGTAAGATGTCAAACATGTTCGGTGGGCATGATCTGCACTCAATCAAGCTGACCTGGGTTGGATCAAGTGTCTGAAGGTTACCATTGTCTATGTTAATGAGTGCCATGAGGATCCGCTCCATAGCCGTGCAGATCAGACTACTCAGGCTTATGGGGTGGTAGTTACCATGATCAGCTGTGTCGCCACCTTGGTGGAGTGGAATAGCTGTTGCCATGTGCCAGTGAATGGCCATGTAGCCTGTATAGAGGCTGATGTTGAATTGCTATATTAGGCAGGGGGTCACTTTGTCTTGTAGTGTCTGCAGGATGCAGTCTGGGACACCATCTGCTTCCACTGATGCTCTGTTGTGCCATTTGAAAGGGCTATTACCACCTGTATGTCTCAGATGTCTGGGATACTGTACATTTTGGGTATTGTTGTGGGCTCTGTAGGGGGTGAAGCTTGCTCCGAATGTATCATCAAGTGTGTTGGTGATATCAGTAGGGTCAGTATATTCAGTGCAATATTGCACCAGCACAGTGCAAATCTGTGTGTTACTGCTTACAACCTTGACATAGCCAAAGAAGCCTTTGTGGTCATATTCCAAATCCATGCCTGTTTACCTGTGGATGTCAGCCTTGGATGATTACATGAGTAACATAAGTATCTTGCTAATACTGGTCATGGACGTCTGCATGTCTTGGGATTTGCTGTTGTTCTGGACTACTGTCCTACTTCTGTTGTATAGCCTATATAATGCAGGGGTTCAACAGACTGGTGTCCTTGTGTATGAGTAGCGAGTCCTGGTTTACCATTGATGGCACGACCCATACATCTTTGTAGGTGCTTATAGAGTGCATTTGTAATTCTGTCTGTATCTTGAGCAGTGTCATCCCTGAGCATGGGGGCTGTGAACCCTCCCACCTCTGTCATTAGTACTGTGAATTTAGCTATAGGAAAGGTATTAGCTGTGTGTTCCTTGTGTGGGGGAGATGGTTGGGAGTGGAAATCATCAGTGAATAGTTCATGGTGAGATCTAAACAGTGACCGGTTTACCTCTGCTGTAGTGCACCTGTTGCACATGTCGGTGATTACCACTTCTAGTATGTTTTCACCTCTCGTTAATCCATCTACCAACTGATACAGGCCATATGAGGTGATAAATCCCAGGAAGTGCTGGGCCCGGAAGTGAATACTCGAGTAGGTTATCCAGTTAAGTGTAGGGTAGCTGGCATTGACCAATAACAGGGTGTCTGGTAGGACTGCCATGTTTACCACTGTCTCCAGATAGTTGTAGTGGTACTTCTGGGTCCGGGAGGGTTATCTGTAGCAGCTCACAACTTGCATTGCAGTCATGGCTGATGTTAGCTGCACATGGATGATCACAGAGGTATCATGCTGCCCCACTAACTTAGAGGTGTAGGTATCCCCGATGAATATGGATACACCCCCTCCATGTCTGTGCCAGTCCATGTTCAGTGGCTGAAATGTGTGTTATGGGTTGTAGTGTGGTAGTGCCGGTGTGCTCACAGGAGCCTTATGCAGGTCTCAGTCACAGAACAGATGTAGATGTTGTCCATACTGAGGGGTGCTGTGAGTGCATGCATGTTGTGAGTACTACCCCTGGTGTTGAGTAGCCTAACTCTCATTGATTCCGCTATTGTGCAGTTCATGGAGGTGAGATTCACCTCTGAGACCTGCCTAAAAACGGCACCATGGGGGCGCCAATAGCCTTGCCCAGCATTCCAAAGCCTTAGGCTGACACATGCAAGTTGGTATGGCATTGTTGCAGGCATGTTTCCCATCTGTGCTTGTGTCCCATCTTTCCTGTAGGTAACCTACTGGTAAGCAATACAAAGCCTGAAACCTATACAAGTCCACTAGCTTCCAAGATAGGATTTAGGAGTGATTATGTATCAGTAGTCTGTATGCTACTGATGTACTTAACTGTTGTCTGACTACATGGTGATTTTACACTGTATATGGTGATCAGAAAACTCTGTATAATCACATATGATGTTGGAGATGGCCTGCACTGTAGAGGTCCACAGATAGGTTGTAGGCTATCTACCCAAGGGCATTTAAAAGCATAGTTACAGTGTGGTGGCTTTACCTGCACCATTGATGAAGTAACTGAGCCTCTGTCAAGCATAGCCAATGAAGTGATTCCAGGCAGAGTTGCTGGAAGCTGTTGAAGACTGGTGTGCTCTAGGGTGATAGGGGCACATAGTGATCTCAAAAGGGCATATTAACATGACAACCCAACAGCATTCAATTTCCCCAACAGGTCTTGCAGCTATTAAACTGGAGTGGTTCCCCCACATCCTGGCTGTATGTTTCTGGGACACATGATCCCAGGGGTGTATATACTGTTGGCCAGTCACACATCAAGGTGTCCCCTGAAGTGTGTCAGTGAGGGGCTATGCCAAATGTAGTTAGGATGTTAATGTATAGTCTCTCAGTTCATGTGCTATGTCGGTATTTCGAGAAGCTCACTGGGTGTGGGTGGCTCCGCCTGTTGTGTAGCCAAGCTTATACATAGGAATCATGGGCATAGGAAATAGGCAGAAAGAACGTTAATGTCAATAGTGTAATGGCTACAGCATTTGTATAATATCTGTGCAGTCGTGGTTCAAATCCCAATAAAGTCAGAGATGTTTTACATGTTACATAGTATACCTTAACCACAGCTTGCATATATAGGTAGTATTCCACAGAATAATAAACATTTGGAACACACAACCGCTGAAATGTGTGTTAATCACCCTTGCACTACCAGTGCCTACTCTGAGAGGTAAAATGACAACTGCCAGGATTAGAACACGCACCCATGTACTCAATCATCACAATAACCTACCACTAAGCTACTTGAGACGTACCAATGGCAGCTGTGTATTCTGACAGGTTAAAACACAAAAGGGAGGAATTGTGGATATAGGACAAACCGCCATGTACCCAATGAAAGGTGCATGCTATATATATATATATATATATATATATATATATATATATATATATATATATATATATATATATATATATATATATATATATATATATATATATATATATATATATATATATATATATATATATATATATATATATATATATATATATATATATATATATATATATATATATATATATAGAGAGAGAGAGAGAGAGAAAGAGAGAGAGATATGTCGATATATAGGGATATACATATATATGTAGATATATAGATAGGTTAACAACATCTACACAACCATGCAGGTACATATAAATGGGATACCTACCAAATACCAAATGCCTGACATACCGGCGCGAGTAATCATGAGGCTTAAAGACCGAAAGACCACAGTACCGAAACACCAGAGAAGCGCGAGTTTTGAAATCTCGATGTTAAGGGACATGTAGTTAGTGCTTCTGGTTTTGCGGTTCAGGTAGGTTACTCTGTGTAAGTGTGTTTCTGAGGGCTGTAGTGTGTGTAAGTGTGTGTTCTGAGTGTGGTGTGTGTTCCTGGGGGACTGTAATGTGTGGGTGTGGGTTTGCTTTGTGCATCTGTTTGTGCAATCTCGGAGGTAGAATATTAAAGTAGGGGGGTGTGGGGGTGCAGCCACCCACATGGGGGGGGTGTAGGGGAGGCTTGCCCACCTGCTCATATGTAGTGTAGGATGGTTTGTTTGGATGTGGTGGGTAGTAGTGTGTCTGAGTGTGCATCTGTGTGTTCCGTGTTTGTGTTACTTTCGCGAGTTTGACTGTCGCGAGTGTGAGTGTTTGGTAATGTGGGGTTTGGGAGTCTGGGCCCGGTACTGTGGGAGTCGGAAATGTGTGCGATCGGGATTGCATAGGTATCCCATATACAGCGGTTGAAGTGGTCATATATGAGTATAACATGGACCATAGCAATCACACATTCCGCCACGACCAAACTTTATGAGCAAAGGATATGGAGAGTATATGCCTATACACTATTACAAATATGTGCGATGGACATGAGCCAAAGATAGAGTTACCACCTGTCCCACTTTGCGAGGGACAGTCCCTCTTTGGGCGTTTGTGTCCTGACCAAAAATATTAAAAATGTCAAATGTCCTGAGATTGTAGGACATAATTATGTCCCATATGTAATGTAATAGTTGCATAAAATAGTTATTTCTGTATCTAAAATGCCTACATGTTACAAGAAACAGGATGAGCAACTAAACTGCTACAAGAATAAGCTTTTATGTAGGCAAAAAAGGAAACTTCTATCCTTTGTACTGACCGTGGGTTTGTGTCGGCCTGTAAAATCTGATGTGTGTCCAGAAAATGTCCCACTATGGCCATTTGAAAAGGTGGCAACCCTAGCCAAAGAGGGTCAGTCACCAACACAACTCCAATGACTACAAATACCTATGACAGAAATACGCAGACAGCTTTCATGTAGCAACACTTACATTCTGATGTATTGCCGAAAGGATTCAAGGAGTAACATCACCTGCATGCTATACAGGAACCAATTAACAGTGCCTTAATGAATCAGCCTGCAATTACCATAGTATTTGTCTACTAAAGGATAGCTGTTCAAATAGGGGAAGGAACCCTCATACACATATCGATTATGTATAAAAGCAGTTCCTACACACCTGCATCTGCTATGTACACCCACCAACATCCCCCCCACATCCAAACCAATTACAATACAAACTGTAATAACATCACAAATCATTCACTCATTGTACGACATCTGCAGAAGCCTTAACATACCTAGTCAGAGACACACTAACATGGCCCTATGTGAAATAGTTGCTGTTATACAATGGAACAGCTGCTGTTGTTACAGGGTTTGTTTGCACTAATCCCGTTTCAGAGGGTTGTGTGTACATCAGGAAGTGTTACCAATTACTGATTAACAGCACTGTATGATACACATGTACACCAAACCAAAGATGTCTGCTGAACACAGTGTAAACCACTTAACATTTCATGCATAGCCATACAGCCTTGAGCTGCTCAAACATCCTTGTCAGACTGAAACATCTGCAGAAGTATCAGGTACAAACAAACCCTGCATAAGTAGCAATGTTCTGAAATATAACAGCTGTACTCACATGTAGAACAACATCTTCTAGCCATTACACACAATCTACGGGAGTCATGAAGCTAATATATCTCTATCTGTCTCCATATAGCTGTTGCAATACATCACAAACAACACATCCAGGCTGTCTTCCTCGAAAGTAAGGCAAAGGGACAATGCCCAAGTGGAGTACTCAATTATACATCACTGTTGCCATGGTATTGGCTAATGGAGTAGCTGCACAGCTGATGTGCATGTAATTAACTACTTTGGAACACCAATTGGTGGTCAGGATAGCACGTTACCAATATTTAACTATAAAAGGATGGCTTGTCACACATTAAAACCATCTGTATATACCAGCAGAACATTACAAAAAAGATTGAAACACAAACCGAAAAGGATTGAAATAACAGTCAATGACACCTCGGGTTACTAATAAGGTATGTAGAACACTCAGTATGTCTGTGTATGTAGTACCTGTTCTGTAATATTTAAAGTGCATGCAATGCATATAGTGGAAACAGTTATCTTGTAGTGATGTATTGTTGAGCATAGTAACACTTGTAGTATTTATGTGTGTACTGCTGTAGGTCACAAGGCAAACACCTCATACACCACAAGGGATGCTATATAAGGGCTTTGAACCCAACAATTCCTCTCCAGCTGCTGTCAGTGGCAGGGTTGGTCCAACAAATACGTGCTATAACAGGGGATAGTATATGTTGATATATTGTAACAGTAGGCATATGTATGGGTGTATTACTGAGAATAACATGTCGAAGGTGGGCCTACTGTGCAATTATGATTTGCATTGTGGGATATTGTGCCAATAACTGTGTAATGTACAGTATTGTAGGCAGATATGTATTACATTTTATATAGCATTACTGTTATGTTAAGCAAACATTAGTTACGTCTATTGGCATTTACAATACACAATAACAGGATACATATGACTTGTAGTCACCCGACAGTTTATCAGCATGATAGCAAAGTAAAATGGAAGAGCCAGTTAACTATCCATGCACATAAGACATGTAATAGGTTCATAGGTAGGTACTAGGCTGTCTGCCCAAGGGTATTTATAAGCCTAGCTAGAGTGTGTTGGCTTCTGCCACCCCCTTAGGTTAGTTCCCTGTGCCTCTGAACCGCAGAGCCATTAGTTCCCTGTGCCTCTGTCCAGCAGAGCCACTGCAGTGATCCCCTGGCTACATGTCTGTCTCCCATCCACCCACCAAGGTTTCTCTTGAAGAGTGCTAGCGAGGGGCCCTGCCTGATGTACATTGGAATCATGTTCCAAAGCATGGGGAGTCTCTGGGTCAGGAATCTATCCCTCCAGCATGTCCTAGTTATCATTGTGGTTAGGTTTATATCCCTAGAGCATGTGGCTCTCAGGGGCTTTTGTTTAGGTGGAGCATATCCAGCAATACTGGGTTGGACATGGGCCTTGTATGTCAAGCAGAGATCACCTCTGAGTATGCGGTATGCAACCAAGTACAGCTGGAGTTTCTTTAGTTGGGCTGCATAGGTCATCTGTTTGAGGTCAGTAATCCTTTTGGTGTGGTACTGTTGTGGTCTTTCAAGCTGTTGCAGTTGTCTTGTAAGGTACATCCCAAATGGGGTGTTGTATCCTTTAATGGGTCTAATAAGTCATGAGTAGAGATGCACAATGGCCTCCTTTGTTCTGGATGCGAACCCATTTGAGATTAGGGGGGGGCACGTAGAAGGATATTCTAACCACCTTGGCATTATGGTTATCCAAGGAGAGATTGCTATCTACTTGGGTTCCCAGATCCCTTTTTACCTTTTCTGTATGTAGGGGACTAGCACCTATGTGTTAGTCTGCAGGTAATTAGTTTTATCCAAAGGGGATGACTATGCACTTTTTGGCATTCAGCTTGAGGTCATGATATTGACACCAGGTATCCGTCTCAGTGCAACCCTTCTGGAGGGTGTCTGTATCAGCTGGGGAACCAATTATAGCCCCTAGTTTGCAGTCGTCTGCAAACCTTTTCAGCCAAAGTCCCCCTGTGCTTGCCTGTACCTCAGAGAAGTATATACCGAACATGAGGGGTCCTAGGACTGATCCTTGGGGGATGCCACTTATAACTGGTTTACAGTCGGACCTAGGGTATGCAAATCCACACTGTGTGGGTTCTGTCCGTGAGCCACTTTGCAAACCATCTTGTGACATAGGGGTTAATGTTCAGGTGGATGTGTATGTTGATAATACCAGAATGGGGAATGGTGTTGAAAGCCTTTCAGAGATCAAGGTGGGCTGTGTGGACCTCCTTACCCTCATCTAATGCCTTGGTAACTGTCTCAAAGAAGTCCACCAGGTTTAGGAGGCATGGTCTGCCCTTAACAAAGCCAAACTGGGTGGGGTCAAAGGTTTGGAGGTACCCAATGTATCTGTGAATGAGATCCATGATGATGTGCTCCATAGCCTTGCAGACCAGTCTAGTCAGGCTTATAGGGCAATAGGTCCCATGATCCATTGTGTTACCACCTTTGTGGAGTGGGATAACTGTTGCTGTGCACCATTCAGGGGGCACAAAGCCTGATGTGAGGCTATTATTGAACATGGTGCGTAAGTGGGGAGCCAGTTCATTCTGAAGTTCATGTAAAACACAGCCTGGGATGTTGTCTGGCCCCAGGGATGCTGTGATATTGGTTTTAGAGAGTGCAGCTTTTACCTGCATAGTTGTGATTACAGGGACTCTGTATTCTTCCTGTATAGATATGGGCCCTTTAGGGGGTGAGATGGGGGGGAGGTAGCTCTGAAACTATCTGCCAGGATGTTGGCAATATCAGTTGGTTCTGTAATGTTTGTGCCTTTGTGCTGTAACTCAGAGCAGATCTGGGTGTTGCCATCGAGATATTTGACATAGCTATAGAATGCTTTGTGGTTGTCCTTGAAATTAGTGGCAATTTTGTTTTCGTAGCTAGCTTTGGAGTATCTTATCAGGGATCTCAGCTTCTTACTGAGGCTGACCAGGTAGCTCCTCCACTCATGGGATTGTACTCTCTTTTGCAACAGTTTCTTCCTTCTGTTGTACAGTTTGTTTATGGCAGGGGACCACCAGATTGGCTTCCTTTTTTTGGAGGATAGTGTCTTGGTTCTGTTTGGGATAGCACGATCCATGCACTCATGTAAGTGCTTATAGAGTGCATTTGTGTAGGATTCAGCAGTTGTAACTGTATTGTCCATCTGCATGGGTGTCATGGAGTTCACCACTTCTGTTTTAAGAAGCGTGAAGTTGGCTTTGTAGAAATATTATACTGTGGTTTCCTTAATGGGGGGTGGGGGCGGGATGTGGATATCAAGGGTGTGCAGCTTATGGTCAGATCAGGTCAACGAGGATTTGACTTCAGGTGTGGAACACCAGTCACTCATGTCGGTAATGCCTAAGTCTAGGATATTGTTGCCCCTGGTGGGGGTGTGGATAAGTTGATCGAGGGCATTGAAGGTTATGAATTCCAGAAAGCGTTGAGCTAATGAGTTGGTACACGAGTAGTTTTTCCAGTTAATGGTGGGGTAGTTGAAGTCGCCCATTAGTAGGGTGTTTGGTTGAACCTGAATAATTTCCAGTACATCAAGAAAAGAGGAGTGGGAATCTTGTGGCATGGTGGGGGATCTGTAGCAAGCTACAATTTGGATTGCATGTTAGCCCAGAGGTAGTTGCACTTGGATAACCTAGGATGCATTGTGCTAAGCAACTAGCCTGGAGGGGTGGATATCCTTAATGAATATGGGCACACCTCTGCCTTGGGTGTTTCGTTCCAGGTTACATGGCCGAAAAGTGTGGTATGAGTTATAGCCTGGTAGTGCAGGGGTGCTCTCTGGAGCCTTGAACCAGGTCTCAGTCACTGCACAGATATCGATGTTCTCCATTACAAGGAGTGCCTCAAGTGAGTGCATTTTGAGATTTAGACTTTCAGCATTGAGTAGCATTACCCTCAGTTTGTGCTTGCCTGTTCCTGTTATGGTGGTGAATATGTTATATGAACCTTGCATAATGAAGGCACTATAGGGGCAACAAGAACCTTAGCCAGTATCCAGAATCCCAGGGGTGACAGGTGCAGGCCATCTGTGGCAAAGCATTGTGGTCTGTCGACCATGTCATCCCAAGCAGACAGATACTGGATCCCCTTAGAATGACACCAGAAGCTTAACCAATTGTTGAAGTCAATCATTTTGTCCTCATACTGCAGTATAATTTTGGGTGATGGCAGAATGCTACTCAGGGCTAGGGTCATACCTGCCTGGGCTACAAGATCGGTGAGCTCTTCCATGTCTCTTTCCATGTAGTCCAGGGAGGTATGTCTCAGGTCATTCACACCAACATGGACAATGACAGAGTCATATGTGTACTTGTTGTGGAGTGACCTGAGTGCGTGGGTTATGTGGCAGATCCTGGTAGCCAACAGGCAGCTGACAGTAACCTTCTCCTTGTTTAGCCTGGTGAGTGGGACATCAGTGTGCCTGACTATAGAGTCACCTATGACTAGTGTGTTGGGTACATTGTTTTGCCTTATTGGCTGTGGTTGAGTGGCACACTGAGTCTGTGGGCTATGTGTCATCGGGTTGTGTTGGGGGATGGAGGCTGCTTGCGTTTCCACTTTGGAGGTCTCTGTTTCTTAGACAGATTATTATTGAGAGCCTCCGTGAATGTTTCTGTGTTACTATGTGTGCATTATGGTGGTGTAGATTTAGTGAGAATATGTGATGAGTGTGGTGTGGTGCAAATGTTTACCTTCTCCACATGACTGTCAAGTTCAGTCTTGGTTGGAGAGAGCTTTACCTCCATTTTGGCTAGATAAGTGCATCTCTCACAGGTTGTAGTGCTAGGTGATAGGTGGAGAGGGTTGTCTGTGCACATGAGGCAATTTCTACATTGCCTCAAGATGCCCAGATTCATCAGGTAGACAGGAGAGAATACTGGGAGCTGACCCTTGGACATGCCTGAATATAAAACTAGTTTCCCTTAGATAAGTGAGGAAAGTGAGTACAAGAGCTGTTTTACTCTAAGCAAATGAGAAAAGTATGTACAAAAACTGTTTACCTCTAGGTAATGAGGAAGATTGAGTGCTATTGTAATTAATAGATTTCTTAGTGCTTACAAGTGCTGAGCATGAATAAGCAATCCAGTTAGGGTCTTGGATAACATAAACACACTGCCCCCCCAACAGGTACACAATCATATATCCATGTACACTACAGAGCCCCTGTAACCACAACTATGCAGGTACAAGCTGCACGCAGGCTGCATGGGACCTGTCCACATCCCAGGTTGTATCACACATGGCAAAACAAGTTGCTCTCCACATACACATCATGTAAAACATAGCTTCTCAGGCTGTGTACACACTGAATGGTGCACACCAATAGTTATCACAACCCACAAAGGGGGAGACACCGCTGATAATGGGAAGTACAGCACTATACCCTGCTGAGTCTGGTCTGAAAGGCCATGAACCTTGATCAACTTATTTGATGTCAGCAGTACAGATGTAGATGACAGTAAGGTTGATTTCACACTGCATATCATAACCTTGCCAGGTCATAGGACATCATCACCCATATTGTGTTCCACCTACACTCAGTATACTAGATGTACATTCCTATGTCACAGGAGTGTTTTGCAACGGGACTGCTGGCAGAACCAACACTACAGAAGGTGTCTGAATAATACATGCACATCACACCAGTGCCAGCTACAGTAAGACAGGTTTAATTCATTGTACTCCCCCTCATTGTAGTCTATACCACACAGACTAACAGATGGCATCTGCCTATTAAAGTATGCAAATGACTATGACCTAGGAGCAATAGCTGACTCAGAGTGTTGTGGACAACATACAGAAGGGGCTTTGTGGGTGAGATATGTGACATATGGCTGCAATCTGACAGCTACATATTGCATTGTCACCCCTATGTTAATAACCCTGTACCCATGAACTACCACCTAGGCAGTGGTCAACATAATGGACACTGTGTGTAAGGGATGCAGCTGGACAGTTGTCTTTCCTGTGATAGTTATGTCACCACACCTGTCAGGTAGTCATATGTGGCAACCCTAATCATGACAGTATGCCATCCATGAATATAGAGATCATTGTCCAGCCATATTCAACACTCAAGTGACCCATATCAGAGCACATACTTCCTTTAAGGGGTATCGGCCATGTTCAGATGGCCTACACCAGCCTTCCCAATCCCCATCTCCACTATGTAGCATGATGCCTACCCTGAATAAAGCCATGTCTAACCCAGTGCTGCTGGACATGCTACACATACACATCCTGATCACAAACACATACTTCATGGACATCCACCTTCCTAGTACATGGATCAGCACATGCTGGACAGATCCTTGTCCCATACACTTTACATACTCCTGCCATACTATGCATCCATGTCCAGAAAAGCTGCACATTGCCCCCCTCTCAGACATAGTGTGATGACCGCATGGTAAATGTATCATTAACCCTGTGGATCAGTTATGTGGCACTGCTTCACCTGGCCCCAGAAACCCACCTGTCGGCTACAGCTAGGTAATCTTTCATTCTAGATTCATACATGGCCCAGGGCATATAGCCTACTAGTTGACTTTGACCGTATAGTTGATATCCATGCCTGCAAATACCATCAGACTAACCAGTGTCCCATGTGTATCACATGTGCAACACAGGTGATACATGACAGGATGTTGAACTGCTGTACAGTGCCGTGTAGATGTATATGGCAAAACACATACATGTAAAACCTTCTGTGAGCAAGTCTGCAGGGTCACAGGTCATGTCCATTAAGGCAGTGTAAGTCTTTATATGTGACATATACACAGCAACAAGGTCGACTGCATTAATGTAAACACATCCAGGCATGTGCTGATAGGTAAGAACACCAGTACAGGAAAACAGACATGCCCACATCAAGACAGCATCCACATGGAGTATGACCAATGTAATCAGGTGACACACACACATATATGGTGATAATATCCAAACAGCATTGAGTGTCAAATGTGTGTGACACAAACATGTCAGTGGTGTCAGTGTCATGTAGATTTGCAAAGACAACTAGTTAATCGTAATAAATGTGATACATGTGCATGTTCAGCTGTAGCTCTGTACGTCTCTGTGAGTTACTCTGACCTGTCTCCATCATTATGTCTTCCAGGTATGCAGCGTGCAAGGCTACCACCTTATACCCGCTTGGAGGATGAGGCCCTCATCCCATACTTTCATGACAATCATGATGTCCTGTTCAGCCATGTGCCTCAGGATGCAGAGCAGCGGGATACCCTGTGGCAGGAACTTCGCAGGAGGGTTAATGATGTGGGTGGCCACAACCGCACATACCAGCAGGTGCGCAGACACTGTACAGACCTCATTAGATGGGCTAAACAGCGTGCGAATACAATCGCCAGGGAACAAGGTGCAACAGGTGGTGGGCCACCAACCCAGCCACCACTCACACATACCGAGGAGCTACTGGCCAACCTGGGGACACCTGCAGAACAACATCCACAAGCCTTAGCTGATATCGTGGAGGTGGGTGTCTCTCAACTACCGAGCCTGGAGTCACCTGGTAAGTCACTACTGCACATATAACAACTATATTCCATATAGCTACATGTGTCACTGTACAATATGTAATGTAACATCATATGCAAGGCATGTATACACACATGCCGCATACTATAGTATGCTACTCTGTGTATGCACACATGTGCATACTCCATTGTATAGTCTATTGTACTGGCGTATGTGTTAACATGCACATTGCACCCTGTAGCTGTCATACAGTCATGGATAATGATCATACTGCTGTGTCACTCCTATTTAGGTACCTCTGGCATTCCGCTGTGACAGCAGCCTACTGCAGGTGAGACTGTTATTATTTATCAGGCATGTTAATGCACCGATCTATCTGCCATGTGGCCATTTACCACACGTACACATAATGTATGGTCCTGTCATAATATACAGGTTGGACCTGCAATGCATCACAATGGCTACCCATGTGCAATACTTGCAAACTATGTGAAACACCGACATGAAATCTCACAAACTGTCATTGCCAGATGTGTGGACAGCTATGCATACAATGATGGAGGGGCTGTTCACTGTAGGGACATGTACTACAGATCAGAACTACACATGTGGGGAATACAAACAGTACTACACAGTGAGCTGGAGTATGGCCAGTCCACAGGAGTCACCGGTGTGGATCATACCCCTGCTATGAATGTCACACAATGTGATGTGCTATCTGACATGTTCATGACATCTAGTGGGCTAGCTGCAATACTGCCTAACTATCCTGAAAAACATATCCTACATACCAAACATACCACCCTTTGTCTGCATAACCCTGTTGTCAGTGGAGCATATGACATCTATGGGTGTATGTCATATGGGACAACACAGACATGTGAAATAGACACCCGTCACAACCATTTGACAAGCACATGTACACACATGGCCATGAAGGATGGTCAGAGACATGAAGCAACACACACAGTAGACGTGATGTGCTTGTGTGTACACCCTGTCATACATTGGCTCCACATGGTCCAACTATGGCCTTTGTGTAATGGTTATATTGCAGATGTGGAACACTAGGCATCCTACAGGCCTGTGCACATCTTGTGTAGACATGACATCAATCCACCACATAAGATGTGTTGAACATCTTGAGTGTGTCACAACATGACAGCAGTCACCTGTACAGTATCCACAAACATACACAGACAACCACATCAGCCCACAGATACAGTACATTCCCCTTGCTGGTGTCGGACATCACTGTCATCCTTGCTCCTCATGTGTGTGTGTGTGTGTGTGTGTGTGTGTGTGTGTGTGTGTGTGTGTGTGTGTGTGTGGTACACAGATGTCATGTGGGGCATGGTGTACTGACGAGTTTGCCATGTCAGGCCATAGTTGCCAGGAAGCAGCAATATGGTTGCAGATGTGCAGGGGTGTCATCTGTATAACCTTCAGTGACCTGTGTCACACATTCCACATCATGGTTTAGTGTGTATACACCTCAGTGACATGGGTCACATTCCACAGGATATATATGTATTGTATCTGAACACAGTCATAGCTATGAACTGTGTGTGTAACTCACACTGTATAACAATAGAGATGCCTCATGATTCCCTGCAATGGCCATGCACATCAGCTAAATGTGCAGTATATCTGTAGGGTGGACAGACAACACTGCATTGGGACATCATTACCCCACTGTATATTTGACAGGACACCATTGTGTTAAACATGTATGCATGTCATTGCACACATCAGCAGATCACATGTCATACTACATGTGATTGTCAAGGTCATATGCCACACATCAGGCAGGTGTACTGTTAACCCGTGCTGGTCTGTATGGTGTAACACAGGGATGTATGCTAACTACCACTATGATTGTGCAATTTGCATGCCTTCTGCTATGATGCATGCATGCTGTTGTGTGCAACCCAGGGATGTATGATAACTACCATTATTATTGTCTGAGCTGCATGCCGTCTGCCATATCACATGCATGTTGCATGCCTTCTGTCATATCACATGCATGTTGGGTGCCATAGCATGTGTCTGTGTGTGTGTCTGTGTGTGTGTGTGTCTGTTGTATAGATTGTAATGTACAGCTCTTGTCTGCCCCTCACAGGAGATGTAGGTGTGTTCCCCTCCTGCGGTCCATCTGATGTTAGTGTCCCCACAGACTCTAGCAGTGATAATAAACGTATGATTGAGGCACAGGCAGGGTTGTCAGGGGCTGAATCTGTGCCACTGGTCACCATTCCACTTGTATCCCCCTCATCCCCACACACAGTTCTCATGCCAACACATACCCCATCACCAGTGACCATAGAGGAAGGGCAGTTGGCATGTGGTAGCTTAGAACAGGAAAGTGTGGAGGCTATGGAAGGTGTGCCTGCACACCATGGTGTCAGCTGACTTACTGGTAATGCCCCACACAGGCATGTGGCCAATGCTGCTCATAGGAGGACCTCTGGCCAATATGCCCCTACAAGACAGAGCGCAACAGCTGGTGTCACCAGATCATGTTTCAGGCTGTAATGGAGGCACAGGCACATGCTGAACGGCACAACAGAGAAGATCAGAGGCTTCACTGGGCTGCTGTCCATTCTTTAAGCAACAACATCCAGGCAATGGTAAATGCTCAACTGCAGATTGCTGAAGCTTTGAATAGATGATTGGGTGACATGGTTGGAGTCCTTGACCATGGCATGACAATCCATGAGTATGAGCTGTCTGTGCTGGAACATCTGGTAGGAGTGAGGCATCGGGCATGTGGATATAGGCCTGCTACATCACCTGTTTCAGGTCTACATGAACGAGCTACCTCACATGCCTGCTCCCATAGTGGCGGTAGCATCAGCAGTGCATCTGGTGCTGTGCTGTCCATATCATGACACAGCAGGCCAAGTGCACGTGGCCCTGGATGGTCCCAACAGGGACATGGTTCCAGTGGACATGTGTCATCAGACAGTACCCAATCTGCACCTCTGCCTGGTAGTGCCTGTGCAACCCCTGTCAGGCACAGGTCACGTGGCCATGGCCAGACACAGTGAACTATAAAACCTGGCCTGTACAGTCTGCAGCTGTCAATAATACCCCTGTGTTGGCCAGACACATGCCAGAACTGTGTGCATACATACATGCACACACCGGAAATATATGTAGGGCACCACAACACACACATGCATAACATCCACACACGCCCAATGACATCAAAGGCCCTAACCCATGTCATCCAATGGTGCAACCTAGGCCTCTGGCAAGCATTATCACCCTGTGCATATGATGATGCCTGTGCAGCATCCCTGTCATCCACACCATTGGTGCAGGGACATGCTCATATGTCTGATGCACAGGGTGAACAGACTAGGAAGATAAGTGTAGATTACAATTGTTGTGTACTCTTGACAGGCAGCAGACTAACCATGTAGTACAGGTTTACAATGCATTTTGTACTGTTAACAGTATGTGTCTTGTGTAACAACAGTAACTGCATGTTGGCCATGATGTTCTGCTTTCCTCCTTCATGTCTAATTGCATGTGCCGGTGGATGTCAGTGTTTGCAGTTAGTGTCCCATATGTAAATATGGACTACTCACAGGTATGTATGAAAATATCAGCATGCACCTTGTAGCTTCCACATCACAGTTAGAAAGTCCCATGTTCCAAACACGTCTACAGATCTACTGATCCAAGAGCATGATAGCTGTGTATTAAGCTACTGTGGCTACAGATGTGACATCCATACTGGGTGACATCACAGGTACAGTTACATGGAGTGGGGAGGTAAGAGAGTGGTCTAGCTGATGACAAGGGTAGAGGCCAGTGGGAAGCATGATGCCTCATTGGAAAGCAGTAATACACGTTCCCATGACAGGATGCGAACACACAACTGCACCCACACACTCAGGTATTCACACACATGTATTAAGAGACACAGTAACACACCCACACACTCACAGATTCACCGACACAGTAACACACACACACACACACACACACACACACACACACACACACACACACACACACACAGTTGCTAGTGTTGAGGTGAGGACCCCTGCCTATGTGCAAATCATCATTACAGTACTGTACACTTACATGCCGCACCACAGAGATTACACATGTACAGGTAGCCAGTATGGTCTAAGATCGGGGACATCAACACGGATAGTAGATTGCATCGCCTGGATGGGGGAGGGGTCTTGTCAGTTCACTATGGTAACATACATCCTCACTCCAGGGACCAGACAGCCATATACACACACACACACACACACACACACACACACACACACACACACACACACACACACACACACACACACACACACACACAATGTGGCATTCATTATTGAATACACCTATGTCACGCACATGCAGATACCTCACATGTGTGAGATACACACCCCTGCATATGTCCTGCTTTCTACATTGCATTCTGTACAGATGTCTACAACAGTGTACAGGAGAGTGAGTAACAATTAAGATGTATTCCCCACCATACGTGACATATATGGACACGCACGCAACCATACATGCCAGTACTGTGAATCAAACACCTGTCTATCTCATGATACATATGACAGACTTACAGCAGTATTGCACTTGTTACAAAGTGTATTGATGCTTCCTGTGGCAACGGTGCTGATATATGCACATGGGAGATCTTAACTGTTACAGGTGTCAAGTGATTTACCTTCGGTGTCACCCTGACCGCTGTCTATGTTGTGTGTGTTCCCCTTCAATTAACAAAACAATAGCTTGGCAGTTACACGGGTTATTGTAGGACTGCTTGCGACACACCTGTGAGCTGTCCTCAGCAAACATCTATCTGCAAAGATTCCCCACCACTTAGTTATGTCCACACATCTGTCTATACTTGAGGTACATCATTCCATACTTTCAGCGCATCACCATATACAGTTGTCAATGTTGAGGCTGCATTGCAACTGCATGATGTATTAAGACACACATCACCTGCATACATCAGCAACTGCACACACATGGTATCTGAATGCACACCACTACATGTACATGTGTGTAGGGCCTACATTCCTGTCATTTGGGCATGTTTGTAGGCATTGCAATTGGTGGACATGTGTAATGACATACATGGCACATGGACTGTTGTATGATATGATGGGTGTAATGGTTGACCAGTACAGAGGGAATGTTACCTCTGCCAACACTGATATCACACCTTATGTACTGTTAGCATTCAGCAGCCATGGACCTACATTCTATGTGCATGTGTGTAATGGCTGTAACTACCTGTCTGCACAAAGGACAACAATAGCTATGCTATTTACATATATGTTGTATGTGTGTGGCATGTACATATCCAGGGCAGGTACATGTATGTCATATCCAAACATGAGGGTGTTTACTGGTGTACAGCAACAGTCATCTGTTAATGCTATAAATAACCGAGGGCCCCTGGTATGTGTACAGCTGACCTGGTTACAAACAGTGGTATCATTGCATTACATAACACATGATGCAACTGTGTCAGTACATGGGTACTCTGCACAGTTGATGTAGAGCTAGGTACAGTCCACTGGTCAAGGGTTAAATGGTGTTGTACTATTTTATGTCCTACCACATGTATGGATGTGTGTTGGTGGTCCAAGGGCATGGAGGTGTCTGAGGGTTACATCCTAGAATGCAGCTTTTGACACTGTGTCCTGCACCTGCCTCATCTGTGATGCCTTTTGTGGGAGTACTGGTCAGTACATGTGAGTGGCCTTTATGTATGTGGGGACACCACCACCTGGAGCAGTCCATAGCTGTCTTATGGCCCATATGTCTGGTTCTGAGGTATATGGTGGTAGTGCTATTGTGCATTACAGAGCCTTCAGCCAGGTGTTGCTCACTGCACAGATGTCAGTATTCCCCATTGTTGGATCTACAGTGAGCAGCTGTGATTATGAACGCTACACATCTAGCACTGGTTAGCATAAGCATACAATGCAGTTGTCCTCTAGGTGTCAGGGTGTTATCCTGTGTTTAGGACATTGCCTTGGAATGGCACTATATGGGGCGAATGCGACCTAGGTATTATCCCCACTCCCTTGAATCATGGATGCATGTGATATGTGACAAAGGCCTGTCTACTTTCAGTCATGCCATCCCAGAATGACAAACACTGGACAACCTTGTAATTACAGCAGAACATTGGCTCATTGTGTTGGTCAAGCAGTTGTCACTCCTAGCAAGACATCATTGCAAGTGGTAGTATTGTGCTTGGTATAGAATGGTACATCTAAGGTGACAGACAGCAGCAGACGTTGTGTATAAGACCGGTGTCAGATATATGTAGTGCAGCGTTCCACTAACAATGACAACTACTAACACTGGAGTCCATTGCAATGTGTTATTTATGTCTAACTGTAATAGCATTGCCACTGTGGCCTTCCATGTTTAGAATCAGAGTGCATCCCAAACAGCCCTGTGCTACTAAGTGTATGAGCATGCCCAGTATAACCTTGTGTAGATGGACACATAGTGCATTCCAACAACCCTGTGCTACTAAGTGTGTGAGCATGCCCAGTGACACCTTGTGTTGGTTATGTGCCTCTATGTGTATGGGCATGGCCATTGTAACCCTGTATAGTGATAGTAGTCATCCATTCCACAGATAGGCATACTCCAATTCAGGATGGATTCCTACTTTAAACACACAGGTTCACAGGTATGTACATCTTAACTGCCAGCATTCCTGTTGATGTCCGCATTCCTAGAAGGTGATAATGACAGCCTTGAAATATGTAGTCTCTGTGGCGCGACTCGTAACTATGTAGTATTGTAATAGTGATCTGTAGACAGGCAGGTGCTCTGTTCCCACCACTGACGTGTGTGTGTGTGTGTGTGTGTGTGTGTGTGTGTGTGTGTGTGTGTGTGTGTGTGTGTGTGTGTGTGTGTGTGTGTGTGTCTCCGTCTGCCTGAGGACAGAATAATGCTTTTAGACTGCTCACACTCCATACAATTCCTATACCCAACTTTGGCAAGGCTGATGATGTCACCCACCTAAAAATACAACTCTGGGAGTGCTGTGACCCAGTAATCTCGGTAGCGCATTCTGTACCTGCATAATGCTGTAGTGTAATAAAGTAGTTAGGTCAGTGTTCTAATCTCAGACTTGCCAAGTGTGTGTGTGTGTGTGTGTGTGTGTGTGTGTGTGTGTGTGTGTGTGTGTGTGTGTGTGTGTGTGTGTCTCTGTCTGCCTGAGGACAGAGTAATGCTTTTAGACTGCTCACACTCCATACAATTCCTATACCCAGCTTTGGCAAGGCTGATGATGTCACCCACCTAGAAATACACCTCTGGGACTGCTGTAACCCAGTAATCTCGATAGCACGTTCTGTAACTGCGTAATGCTGTAATGTGATTAAGTAGTAAGGTCGATGTTCTAATCCCAGACTTGCCATGTGTATGTGTGTGTGTGTGTGTGTGTGTGTGTGTGTGTGTGTGTGTGTGTGTGTTTGTCTCCATCTGCCTGAGGACTAAATAATGCTTTTAGACTGCTCACACTCCATACAATTCCTATACCCACCTTTGGCAAGGCTGATGATGTCATCCATCTAGAAATACACCTCTGGGAGTACTGTGGCCCAGTAATCTCGATAGTGCATTCTGTAACTGCTTAATGCTGTAGTGTGATTAAGTAGTTAGGTCGGTGTTCTAATCCCAGACTTGCCAACTGTGTGTGTGTGTGTGTGTGTGTGTGTGTGTGTGTGTGTGTGTGCATGCATGTCTGCCTGCGTGAGACAAGTACAGTGCTTTGTAGAGTATGCACTCTCTGTACAAATCACATGACCACCTTTGTCAATCCTGCTGTTGTCACCCACCTAGGAATACACCTGTAGGAGTACTGTAACCCAGTATTCACCATAGCGCATGCTCTAAAAGCGTATTGCTGCAGTGTGATACTGTAGGTAGGGGTCGAATACAGGACATGGCAAGTGTGTGTGTTTGGCTGTCAGAGCCTGTGTAGAGGTGGCTGTGAGCATCTAACCACTGGACATGTTGGGGAGTGGATTTTGTAGTTTTCCTATATGGTGTCCATCTTATGACACATTGGCCACCTCACGAGGAGTACAGCTGTCAGTCAGTGGGACTGTGTTGGCAAGCCATACCCCTACATCTGGCAAAAGGACTGGTGAACAAAGTATGCAACCCTACTAGTACCTGGTATATGTCCTGCACCCATGTGCCATACACAAACACACTTGCCTAGGATATCCCGCTATGTTGCTAGTACCATGCACATCGATGACAGATGGTAGGCATGGTGTGAATGCAGTGGGCTGCAGAGGATATGGCACCCTGTACAGCGGTACAATAGGCACATATTTGCAGACAATGTGCCTTCACTATGTTCCCCACTGGATGCCTGCAACATATTGGGGTTGGGAGGGTGGCTTAATGGCTAAGGTGTTTGCCTTACAAACACGAGGTGCAGGGTTTGAGTCTCACAAGGGATAATTGGCTAGGCTAAAAATGGCTCAGAAGGGCAGTTAGCTTAGTACTAAACTATGAACCTATGAACCTATGTGGTGCCATCAAATGTGATCCACAGAGGCCATACAATGCCATACACATGTGCCCTGTATGGACCAATGCCACTGACACCAGGGAATACCTGTATCATGCTATCAATGCAGGTGCAGGGTCGACCTGCTGGCTATAAGCAGATTTCGCCACACCAGGCCAGAATTGGCATATCGGGGGATAACAGTCTGTGTACACAACATATGCCTGCCAAACCAGGTACATCTGTACATGTCACTGTACAGTATTGTGGGACATGCACATCCCAGGCAATGTCCATGTGAAGGACTATCAAACACAGACATGCCATGCATTGCAAAGCTATGGCCATACACATTGGTAACCGGGATGTCAGGGCAAATCATGCAGTACCCATCTGTGTGGGACATTGCAGACACTACACCCCTGTACCGCACTGCACACCATTGTCGAGTGACACGATGCCAAGGATTACCCCTCACCCAGCCTTGCACAGCCATCTTGCATAGCCAACCACTATACACCCATGAAGCAATGTATACATGCATGTCAGTACTGGCACCTTGTGTCTGCATGTGGGTTATGATGCTCCCAACCACAGTCACTCCCAGTATAACCCTCACTGGCATACCAACAGATGTCAAACACTTTCACATGCCCTAGCCCATAGAACCTCCAGATATCCCCTGTGGTGCATGTAGTCCTGTGCATTACTGCATTGTGGCAAACTAAGTAGTTATGTTGTGTATTTGTGGCCATGGCAAAGAGTGTCAATGCAAGTCCATTAGAAAGTGTGGTTGTGGTGACAATGGCATCCGTTCATGTGGACAGCCATGTGTGCTACACCTAATGTATGTCTACTATATCTCTGTTGCAGATGTCTCTCCACTACACACATATATGTTCTTACAGCACAGCAACATGTCAGCTTTGTGGCACATGTAGTAACTTCATGCACATGTAATAGTAATGACTAGTCAGTCAGGAGTTTGACCCCTGTACTGTTAGGCATGTGGCAGACGATGCTTAGGGTTTAGTCTCCAAGCCCTTCTCTGGTGTACTTTGCCTGTCCCTCCCACACACTCTCTGGTGGATGTGGAGTTGTACACCTGCTCAGCAGCAGCATGTATATTGTAAGTGATGAACATGATCAGGTATTGGCCTCTGCACCTATTGCAGTCCTCCTCTAGCTGATTGCATGTGGAACAGCTGTAATGGTGTTCCCATAGCCATTTGCATGATAAACACAGTACACTATCTAGGAAAATCATGTTGGTATTTGGCCATGACAGTCGCTGTGAGTGGTACCTGGATGTGTTGTTCTGAAACGGCATCACAGATGATATCTGGATGTACCTCAAACATCATACACAGTGAAAAATAGCCTAAAGACAGGAGGGTGATGTGCCACACATGACTACAGCAGGTAAATGTAGCTATGCTGCATTGAGACTACTGCCTGTTTAACATGTTGTGTGTGGTAATGGCTATTCTGCATGTTTTAATACAGACATGACAGTACTCTGTTCATGAGGGACCCCCATCTGCAGGGCCATCTGTTAAATGGTCAGTGTGTGGAACCATTTGTTTCCTGTGTTACACACTGAACACACATCTGTGCACAGCAGGAGCATAGTGTGAGGACTGCAGACAGTACATGATGATAGGGATGTGTTACTGCCATCGCATCCCTGACTGGACATATGTCACATGAGGGTTGGGAGGGTGGCTTAATGGTTAAGGTGTTTGCCTTACAAACACAAGGTGCAGGGTTTGAGTCTCACAAGAGATAATTGGCTAGGCTTAAAATGGCTCACAAGGGCAGTTAGCTTAGTACTAAACTATGAACCTATGAACCTATGAAACAGTGGTATGACAGACACTGTCTGGGGTTCCCAGTGACAAGCCAATAATGCGCAACTGTTCATAGCTGCGGTCACACGTCTACTACACATTGTACAGATGTCATGCAGTATATATGCATGTGTTGTGCTCCCTCTGCAAATGTATACCATCTGTTGTGTTGGGTTGATGGTGATATCTATACATACTTTTGTAGGTAATCCTGAATGCTGTTGTCTATCACTAAGCCATATGTGGGTTTAAACTGCAACACCATAGGCTTTATTGGGTTGGGAGGTCCCGGCAGAACCTCCTGTCCCACTTCAGCTGACCATGGCACTGGGCACCAGCACATTTGGGGCCCATCCTTGGACCTCAACCTCTGTTGGCTCTGCACCACCTTCTGGTGGTATCATCACCAAGGATGGGACATGTCCCCCCTGGGAGCAGGACCAGACAGGAACATGTCTGCTGTCGTGCGGTCCCGGACGTGTTGCATTGGGGGCTCACTAAGGGGTTCTGAAGCCAGATACACCAGCTCAAGGGTGGAGTGTCACATTTACAGGGTGATGCTGCCCCTCCCGGACAGCCCCCAGCACTGCCTCCTTTGTAGCTGTTTAGGTGCAGTGGTGGCTGCCCATGGCTGGGGACCTCGTCCCACTGTTCCCATGGGCTTGTGAATGCCGAACACCCATCCCCATCCGAGGTGTATCCCCCACATGTGCCATATACTGACCCTGTATGCTGTCTTGTCTGTGATTCTACCCTACCTATCTTCCATGGCCATACCTACTCTCCTCCCCCCACATCCGACCCTCACCCTATGGAAACATAAGGCCAATCAGCTCCTAGGACAACATCTGCCCTATACATAGATGTCCATTTCACACATGTGCCCACTGGGCACATGTAACCCTTGGAATATGCATCACAACATACTCCTGTTATCCTCACCCCTGTCCCTCAGGTGCACGATCCTGGTATGCATATCACTCCTAAATGGTCTAGGTACACATGATGAGGACGACCCCATTCTACACACAACACTACCAGTTCCTCTATGGTTATCCCATTTACCTTTATCATGATGATGATGTTGCACACAGCACCTTGCAAGAGTACTGTTCACACATAATGATTGGACAGGTACTGTTGTGTTAATGTACATTACATGCACAGAGTGATGTATATGGCCAATGTACAACTGTTTGCGTGTATGAATGACACATGTCTGTCTGAGGGAGTCTTGAGATTACATAGGACAACACCACTACATACAGGCATCGCTGGTGTTTCCCATTTCATTCGTTTGTAATGTTTTATTGCCACATGGTATGTTCCTGATATATCTCTATATATGTATGTACCTATATGCTGGACATAAACACTCACATATACATCTACATGATGGGATACATTCCTATACTTTTGAATGACTGCGCTGTATGATATGTTTGTGGTACTGTCTATTGTCTGTATATCTGCCATGGTGTATTTGTAAATCACATTAGCTGTGTGTGTAGGGTCCGGGTCCCGAGCCTTGCAGAGGCTGTTTATTTTGTTGCAGGGCAGAACAAGGCCATTGGATATGGAGGGAGTAAGGCACATTAAAACAGTTGTGAGCGGGTGTGTGTGGGTTTGCACGGTGTTAAGCAATGCTAACCTCTGGTTACAGCTTCTTACACTCGGTTAGCCTCTACATTGCCTTACCAGTGCAATACTCGCATACTCGTAGCCAAACAGGCTTATACCCGCTCACTCCCGCACTTGCAAATGCACCGACATTGGTGCTTGCATCTGACACTCATACCCCTGGGTGGGAGCGAGGGCCACAATATTACCTTGTGATGCCTGTTACTTCAGATTACATGCCTACAGTATCGGGAATGGCTGCCCATTAGGCGACGGCATGCCGTTCGACTGTACGGAATCGGCAGCCTGTCCAGTGATTTATTCATATTATTTGTGTGTTCCTCTTACAATCTGCACCCATCTGGCTGATACATGAGAACCGAGACTCTTCAATACAGACAAGTAATTGGGTTTTGGGACCCACATCCGTCGGCTGAGTCATGCTACCGCATACCTATTATAGGGTTGCCACTTTTTCAATTGCCCAAGGTGGGACTTTTATGTAGAAATGTCAGATTTTGCAGGGCAAAATATACCCACAGCCAGTACAAAGGAAAGAACTTCACTGTTTTGCCTAAATAAAAGCTTATTCTTGTAGCATTATAGTTGCTTATTCTGTTTCTTATAACATTTAGGTAATTCAGATACAAAATAATTGTTTTATGCAACTACAGACAATATAGGAAAATCTTTGTCCTAAAATCTCAGGACATTTGCCATATTTTCAATTATTTTGCAGGACATAACTGCCCAAAGGGGACTGTCCCTTGCAAAGGTGGAGAGGTGGTAATCCTAACCTATTATTCTATCATCTTTCTAAGGTAGTCAGTGGAATATGTGCTTTCTCTCACTATCAGACCTCTCATACGAATGGGGAAAAATGAACACTGAATCAGGGACACTGCATAACAACATCAGGGACACATTTAGAAATGTGGTGCTATTAACCTGACACATTGACAGACCCAGAGCACATGTATTCATACACACTGTCTGAGGTACATGCTGTTTATGACTCTTAAATGTTGTCGTTATTCATTACATGTATTCTACCACCTTTCATAGGTTCATAGGTTCATAGGTTGGTACTAGGCTATCGGCCCTAAGGCCTATGCAAGCCTAGCCATAACAATTCCCCGGAAATTTATTCCCACAATATTTACTTCTCTGGGCCCCTGTCTAGCAGGGTGACTGACATGATCCCCGGGGTAAATTTCCTATCTCCCATCCAATCATCAAGGTTCCTTTTGAAGAGGGCCAATGAGGGGGTCTGCTTGACATGTATGGGCAGTCTATTCCAGAGTATGGGGAGTCTCTGGGTCAGGAAACTATCTCTCCAGCATGTTTTGTTCATTGTGATGATAAGGTTTAGATCCCTGGAGCATGTGGCTCTGAGGGATTGGGATTTATTTAAGTGGAGCATGTCCTTTCCTCCTAATATCACTAATTCTAGGAGGGTTTAGGTGGGACAGAGTTAGATTCTGAGTCGTAATCAGGGACATCCCTGGTAATCGGGGACAGTTCAATGGTATGGTCCCTATGTGTTCCCCCAATGGTTTACAGACTATCCAGTGGATGTGCTCTTAGGGGTTGGGAGGTATGGGCGTCTGCTATGCCCACATCAGAATATTACTTACATCCATGGGACAGTCCTAATACGGATCTGCCAGCCAACACCTGCACGCCTAGGCCCATAATCGCATACCCATAGTTCCCCTACCTGCCACTCCTCTACAGCACTCATCCTTACTCTGGGCGCAGGTGGGGTATAAACACACCACTATGCACTGCCCACTCTCCCCATGTTGGGACACATGTTGTACATTGTGTCAACCCATGTGTTATCAGGCTTGCACAACCTACTGGTCCGTGTACATTTACAGCCTGGTTGGAGAAATCATTACCGGGACTGGCTCCAATCATTAATTTTTGGTGTCCCACAAGGGACATCGATGTCTATATTTCAAGTGTAGACCTTGCAGATCTCTCCCACTGGTAGTATCCTGCCGGTGGTCTGGGAAGCAGTGGTGTGTTTACCTTTATTGTGTGTCTGTATGTCTCACTGGCCTAGCTGGGGGGGGGGGGGTGATGCTACGTGTTACACGTTTGTTTATTGGACCTCCCACCAACATATGCCCGGCCTGTGAACATATATTACTGTATCATATCCTAGCTATATACATGTGTATATTTACTGTAACATATATATATATATATATATATATATATATATATATATATATATATATATTTACATTAATATATACAGATATATCTGCATATGAAGAAATAGTCCCAGTGTCCAACAATGTAACACAAAAAATGCCAGCAAAAGATAGCATAAAAACACACCAGGAATCTGGAAACTGTGCTGGAAACAGCATTGATTTATTGTTGCACAAACAACTCAACACAATATGTAGCCTCATCCTTGAATGAGGTTAACATTGCCCATGGACGTATTGATTCCTACTTAGAGGAATTTATTTTAGAAAATAGGATAAGTGAAGACCTATATAGATTCCTAAAGGTCGAGTTCCCTATACTTGCTACTATCACTGGTATTCCTAAAGTCCACAAGAATGTCTACGACCCTCCATTTAGACCTATAATTTCTGGTAGTGCAAGTAAAGCTTTCCCTTTCGGTCAAGTAGTCCACCATAAATTGAAACATATGTACAATATAGTGGAGCACATTATGAAAGATTCATGGGAGTTCTTGGGCATTTTTAAGCAAGAAATGTGGAGCCCCAACCTTATCTACGTTACCATTGACGTTCAGGACCTATTCTCATGCATTTCCAAGGAGGATGGCCTCAATAGGTTCAGTAACAGTATTCTTAGAGCGAGTGGCTTGGGGCAGAATGACATTTCTTTAATTATGGAATTTATGGACATCGTCCTGGATCATAATTATATTTATTTTGAAGGGGAGTATTACAAACAGAAAGTTGGCGTAGCTATGGGTACTGCATGTGCCCCCATATACGCCAACTTGGTCTTATTGGATTGGGAAACGGAATTTATTTTAAACTCTAACTGGATGGTGCAAATTAAGAGATATGTCAGATACCTGGATGACATTTTCATTTTGTGGGAGGGTAGTGAACAAGACCTAACAGTCTTCATGAAATACATCAATAATACCACTGATTATCTCAAATTCACTTATCAGTATGACTATACCGGCATTAACTACCTGGACGTGTACATTTACAGTCAGGGTGAATCGTTTCAGTCCCGTATCTACAGAAAGGATACGTTTAGCAATGGGTACCTACACTTCAGAAGTGCACATTCCTACAGTACTAAAAGGGGTATCATTAGGGGGCAATGTATCCGGGCTGCACGGATGACCTCTGAGAGGGAGTACATGCTCCAGGAGATGTCATACATCGGACATCTTTTTGCAGATAAAGGATACCCCCAAAGTATGATTAAGGACATCACCTCCTATGTTGCAAAGGAATGGGGAAACAAGTATAAACCCCTACTGGGAGTAGGAAATGTGATCAACCAGCATAGTAATGACAACAATTGCAATACTGGTAGTAATGTCCCAGGTAAGGAATACCTAAGGGCATGCATAATCAAATATGGGAGGCACACTAGAGAAGTCAAAAATATAATTACATCAAACTGGAATATCTTGACAAGTGATTTGTCAATCAAAGAAAGAATACCTGATAGACCACACTTTGTACACAAGACTGGTAACAATTTGAAGAGAATTATTGAGATCAAATCTAACTATTATAAGGGAAAGAGAATACAGAAAACAGGTACAAAAAAATGTGGTCAATGCAATTTTTGCAAGTACATTTTGGATGTACCCAACATTGTGTTAAACAACAGTATAAAAAGTAAGGTCAAGTTTTGTAATGGTAACTGTCTGACCAAACACATAGTATATTTGGGTGTTTGTCAAACATGTAGGAGTTACTACGTGGGAAAGACAGACCGTTGTTTAAAAAACAGGATTTATGACCACACATATTGCATGAGGAAATGTGATATAAACAACGCCCTGTCAAGGCATTTAATTAATAATCCACAATGTAAGGTTTTCAAATTTGCCATATTGGAAGTGGTCACGCCAAATCCCCGAGGGGGCAACATCAAGGCAACAGTGGGGGAAAGGGAGATCAGATGGCAGATCAGGTTAGATGCATCCACTCCCCCAGGCCTAAATGAGATGATTCCAACAAAGCCCCTTGTTAGGACTTAGAACAAGCTTCTAGGCTTATTACATACAGTTTTCGAAGTATATTCCAACACACTTTGTGATACATAATTTCAACAAATATTGTTATGTTTTTGTATGAAATATTAGAAGTACATAGTGATATAGGTCAAGTACTTAAGGTTGTAGCATTATATTAGTTATGAGATACTTATTATAGGCATTTGAAGATAGACACATTTTCACAGTAGATAGTGTTAGAATGACTACAATTAATGATATACAGTAGTGAATAGGAGGTTCATACATTTATTATACATTCGTTGTTACATTAAGCTTTTTATACAATATTTTACTTGTATTTTGGACCTTTATGTGTATAGGCTTGTGTAATATGTATAGTTTTATTCATTTTATGAGAAATGTTTTATAGAAACTATTCGTGTATAAGGCAATGATTTACAAGCTCTTTGAATGTAAATGATATAATTGATTAATTGATGGAAAAGGCGTTTTTTTCTGTGGGTTGTATGTATTTAAGCTAATGATTTATAGTAGTTGGTGTTCTGATGAAGTCAGTAGTATTCTGAAGAAAGCGCTTAACCTTTTTGTTTGTGCAACAATAAATCAACGCTGTTTCCAGCACAGTTTCCAGATTCCTGGTGTGTTTTTACACTATCTTTTGCTGGCGTTTTTTGTGTTATATATCTGCATATGTATGCATACATGTATATTTATATCTTGCTGTCTATATATATATATATATATATATATATATATATATATATATATATATATATATATAATCTAACGACATATGGGTCTATGGTTGTCTGCATATGTATATATTCATATGTGGGTATGTATCTGTATTCTTTCTCTGTATGTATACATTCGTACTACAGCGAGGGAGAAGCATATCTCTATCTCACTATGGGTAGATATACACGCACATAGCTCTACATATATACGTCTACATCTGGTTATTCCATTCCTTGCCATATAGATTACACTTTGCTTTAGTGAGTCTCGCAGTGGATGTGGCTGCTCGTTGGGTGACGCCTCTGCCCAATGAACACATTCGCTTGTATCCCTAGGGCTGTCCATATTGGCCAACATCAGCCAACACCTGCACACCTAGACCCATAAGTAGCTACCCACAGTTCCCCCACCCTTGCCTCTTTGACAGCACCCATCCTTACTCTGGGACATGGTCAGTTTTGGACACACCACTACACAATGCCCACTCTCCACTTCACGGGACCCATTTCATAAAATTGTCTTGGCCCATGGGTCATCAGGGTTACCCACCCTTGTATTCCGAGTCTGTATACACCGCAGACAAAATGGACGATCTATCACATTCGTATGGTTTGGCCAATTTTTGGGGTGTCCAGTATGTGTTCCATGATTAGAATCCACGGGTGCACTGTGTACCTCCCCGGTTGCATCCTGCCTGTGGTCTGGGGAGCAGTGGACACTTTATATTGACTGCTTGTATATTTCCCATGTCCGGCTGTGGGGGGGGGGGGTGGAAGGACATGCTGTGTGTGTCATGTTTCTTGCCTGGGCTCCTCACTTCCATTGCCATAGCCTGTGAACATATGTCATTCCTGTGTGCTGTTTCATATCATAGCTGTATATCTCTGTATATCTATATATATATACATAC